>NC_081553.1:202893216-203151826 GCF_963082655.1 Stomoxys calcitrans
CTCTCTTCCTATTGGGTGTTGCAAATAAACTCACTAATTTATAATTCCCTGTACCACAGTAGTGGTGTAGGGTGTAATTATCAGCGGTGATCCCATTCCAATGGTACCGACATTTGTGAGGTACTAAACCATTTGGTATAGGCATTGCGGCATGCCATTGATGCTCAGATGAAAAAGGAGGCCCCTTGTCAATGAGCCTAAACTTGAATAGAACAGCACTCATTGATGTGTAGGGATTTGTACCTATTGCTTGATGAAATGTTCATGGACAAATTTGCCTTTGCATAGCAATTCTTATCCATTATCTTTTGTTTGTCTCTAAAAAGGTTTCATTAATTTTGTAATTACATGACTTTAGGGAAGACTTATTATTTGGGAATTATTCCTTTAAAGGTTTCATTGGTTTGCCAGTCAATTTCCCAAAGTAGTGATAGAATAGGCCTATAGTGGACCACGACCCCCGCACTGTGTATTCATGGGTCCTCTTCCTATTCCTATATAAGTTTTTTGTTAAAATTTCTCTAACACACCCTGTATCACACCTAGTTCCAGTTCCTATAATCGTCAGTGACGTTTGTGTGCTAGTCGAATAAACAAATATTCGTGATTAAATTTAGTATGTAGGAATTGTTGTTTAAACAATTAAACAAAATTTATTCCATAAGATGTCTGCATTCATGACGATATACAAAATTTTCAGCTAAATTCATTAACACCTACATTTGTGCATATTAATGAACAATATCGAATTTTTAAAAAATCTTGAGGCTTTTAAATCTATTTATGTACTTGCAATGTTGGAAATAATGTGCTGTGATTGGTTTTTCTTTTTGTGCTAAAGATGTTGAGTAATAATTAAATGAAACCTTAAAATAGGTCTATTTGACAGTTCTTTAAAAATAATCGGTCAAATAAACCAACTTAAATCTACAATAAGTTTTGTGAATACCGGTGTTAAATTTGAACTATTGATAACATATCCTAAACGAAATGCCAGTATGAGTTTTAAATTCAAGATGCCCTAAAAAGCCAATATGATCTGATAATCTTCTTGTAGACTATACAATTCAAAAAAGCCTATAAATCTAAACCTATATTAAATTATCATACCAATTGAAAAATGCAATGCAATCCAATCTCATTTTTCTCTCAAGAAGGAAACGAACAAATAAAATACACACACAATTTACTTTTCCGCAGAGAAAAACAAAATATTCAAGCAAACAAGCACAAAAGCTCGGTATGGTCGAATCTTATGTATCCTCCACCACTTGAAAGGTTTTTGCATGGATACCCACCACCGAACTTTGGATACCCACCACCTCGGGTATATATGTAAACCACCTTTCATCAAAATTCGGTGAAAATTGTATATCTTATACTCATATACCTCATACCGATCTGAACTATATACGACACGATGTCGAAAAGCCGAACATAAGTCACTGTGTCAAATTTCAGTGAAATCGGATTATAAATGCGCTTTTTATGGGACCAAGACTTTAAATCGAGATATCGGCCTACATGGCAGCTATATCCAAATCTGGACCGATTTGGGCCAAGTTGCATTAACATGTCGAAAAGCCTAACACAAAGCACTGTCCCAAATTTCGGCGAAATTGGACAATAAATGCGCCTTTTATGGGCCCTAAACCTTAAATCGAGAGATCGGTCTATATGGCAGCTATATGCAAATCTGGACCGATCTGGACAAAATTGAAGAAAGACGTCACTGTGTCAAATTTCAGCGACATCGGACAATAAATGCTTCTTTTATCGCCGCAAAACTTAAAACCTAGATATCGGTCTATATGGCAGCTATATCCAAATCCGGACCGATCTGTGCGATATTGCAGAAGTATGTCAAGGAGCTTAACTTAACTCACTGTTCTAAATTTCGGCGACATCAGACAATAAATAAGCATTTATGGGCCCAAAACCATAAATCAAAAAATCGGTCTATATGGCAGCTATATCTAAATCTGAACCTATCTGGACCAAATTGAAGAAATATCTCAAAGGGCCTAACACAACTCACTGTCTCAAATTTCAGCAAAATCGGATAATGAATGTGGCTTTTATGGGCCTTACACCATAAATCGGAGGATCGATCTATATGGCAGGTATATCCAAATCTGGACCGATTTGAGCCAAATTAACGAAGAATGTCGATGGGCCTTACACAATTCACTGTCCCGAATTTCATCAAAATTGGATAATAAATGTGGCTTTTGTGGGCCTAAGACTCTTAACCGGAGGATCGGTCTATATGGCAGCTATATCCAAATCTGAACCGATCTGGGCCAAATTGACGAAGGATGTCGAGGGGCCTAACACAACTCACTGTCCAAAATGTCAGCAAAATCGGATAATATATGTGGCTTTAATGGGCCTAAGACCCTAAATCTGAGGATCGGTCTATATGGCACCTATATCCAAATCTGGACCGATCTGAGCCAAATTGACGAAGGATGTCGAAGGGCCTAACATAACTCACTACCCCAAATTTCAACTAAATCGGATAATAAATGTGGCTTTTATGGGCCTAAGAACCTAAATCGGAGGATCGGTCTTGTGGGGGCTATATCAAGATATACTCCGATATAGCCCATCTTCGAACTTAACCTGCTTATGGAAAAAAAATCTGTGCGGAATTTCAGCTCAATATCTCTATTTTTAAAGACTGTAGCGTGATTTCAACAGACAGACGGACGGACATGTCTAGATCGTCTTAGATTTTTACGCTGATCAAGAATATATATACTTTATAGGGTCGGAAATGGATATTTCGATGGGTTGCAAACGGAATGACAAAATGAATATACCCCCATCCTTCGGTGGTGGGTATAAAAAAAGTGAAAACGAGGGACAGATTTATATGTTGGCTATAATAAGTTATTGTCATCGATGAAATAATAGAGTAAAATTTCTGTCAAATCGAAGAACTGCATCATCTAGAGAGGTTGATATATCCGGAGATGTATCAGGTAATAGACTAGAAGACATACATAAGTTTTTGCGTGCAAATTTTAGTCGAAACAAATAAAACAAGCAAAAGCGTGTTAAGTTCAACAGGACCGATTCTTGTTTACCCTCAACCTTGGTTAGCATTTTTCAATCCGATATCTTTTTATGGACAAACAAAGGATAATGGATAAGAATTGCTATGATATTGGAGCTATATTTATATAGTTTACCGATCCTATTCGGTTTACCGACCTATTCGGTCCATATCTGGTTTGGATGTTGGAGATCACAGTAAAAATCATTTCAGACAAATCGGATGAGAATTGCGCCCTCTGGGGGCTCAAGAAGTGCAAACGGAAGATCATTGTGCAAAATTTAAGCCCAATCGTATAGTAACTGCGCTTTTTAGAATCTCAAGAAGACAAGATGCCAGATCGGTTTTTATGAAAGATATATCAAAAAAAGAACCATTATGGCCCTTTTACAAACCCAACCTTCGTACATCATGGGCAGTATTTGCGCAAAATTTCAAACGGCTTGCTTTATTCCTTCGAAAGTTATCGTGCTTTCGACAGACAGACTAACAAACAAACAGATGGACTAACGGATGGGCAGATGGATAGACGGACGGACGGATGGACAGACGGATAGACAGACGGATAGACAGACGGATAGACAGACGGATAGACAGACGGATAGACAGACGGATAGACAGACGGATAGACAGACGGATAGACAGACGGATAAACAGATGGATAGACAGACGGATAGACGGACGGATAGACAGACGGATGAACAGATGGACGGACAGACGAACGGACACAGCTAAATCACTTAGTATATCCAGGCCACCGGAGGCCACCGTAGTGCAGAGGTTAGCATGTCCGCCTATGACACTAAACGCCTGGGATCGAATCCTGGCAGGAACATCAGAATATTTTTCAGCGGTGGTTATCCCTTCCTAATGCTGGCGACATTTGTGAGGTACTTTGCCATGTGAAAACTTCTCACTTCTCGGCTATAAAAAGTAGGTCCCTTATCATTGAGCTTAAAATTGAATCGGACAGTGCTCATTGATTTGTGGGAAGTTTGCCCCTGATTCTTAGTGGAATGTTCATGGGCAAAATTTGCATTTGCCAAGTATGGGCCGAATTGGTCCGAATATAGCTCCCATAAAAACCGATCTCCGATTATTCTTCTTGAGCCTGTAATTCTTATCCGATTTGGATGAAATTTGGTTCAGTAATTTTTACTATAACCTCTAACATAATTGCCAAGTATCGCTTGAATCGGTCTAAAATGTGTTATAGCTCCTAACGGTATCGCGAATGAACACCTTGGGTCCCGAGAGGGATTAGTTCTTGTCAGATTTGGCTGAAATTTTGCTCAACGTCTTTTTCTACGACGTGATAAAATTGGTTCTGCATTGCCCATAACCTGGTATAGCTCCCTTATATACCGATTTTACTTTTCAAGTGTCTAGAGGGCAAAATTCTTCACCTATTTGGCACAGTGACTTTTTCTATGACCTGTACTAAACGTGCGAAGTAAGGTCAAAATCGGTATAAACCCTGATATATGGCAGCTATATAAACCGAACTCCAGACTTTACTTCTTGAGCCCCTTAATTGTTATCTGATTTGGTTGAAATTTTTCACGATGGCATCCACTGTTGTCTACAAAATCCAATCCAAGTATGGTCTGAATCGGTTTATAACCGCATATATTGTAGCTCCAATAGCATAGCAATTCATATCCGTTATCTTTTATAGGGCAATGAATTTGACAAATGCGTTCCATGGTGAAGGTCCAGCCAAACTTGGCACGCTTTCACTTTTTATACCCACCACCATAGGATGGGGGTACACTTATCTAGTCATTCCGTTTGTAACACCTTGAAATATTGATCTAGGATCCCATATATACTCAGGATCGTCTCGACATTCTGAGTCAAACTAGCCATGTCCGTCAGTCCGTGTGTCGAATTCACGATAGCGGTCCAACGCGTAAAGCTAGCCGCTTGAAATTTTAAACAGGCACTAAATATTGATATAGGTTGATGGGGATTCCAAATGGGCCATATCCGTTCAGATTTGGATATAGCTCTCATATAAACCGATCTCCCGATTTGACTTCTTAAGCCCCTGGAAGCCGCCTATTCTCTTTCTTTCTTTGGCAGTTACATTCGTTTTTTTATACCCAACACCATAGGGTATTGATCTACGACCCCGATAGATAATATAAATTTTGGATCGTCTCGACATTCTTAGTCGATTTAGCCATGTCCGTTTTCCCTCCATCTGTCTAAATCACTATAGTGGTCGAACGCGTAAAGCAAACCGCTTGCAATTTCGCACAGACACTTTTAATTGATGTGGGTCGTTGGGGTTTGTAAATGGGTTATATGGGTTCAGGTTTAGACATAGCCCGTATGTGAACCAATCTCCGGATTTGACTTCGTGAGATCATAAAAGCCTCAATTTTCATTCAAAATAGGCAAAATTTGGTCTCGAATCCTGAATATTCACCTGGAATATTCACGGACAAAATTTGCATTTGCATTCCTTCTGGATGTTACAAACAAATGCATCAATTTATCACACCCTGCACTACTATAGTGTTGCAGGGTATAATTAAAAGTTTAAAAAAAATTCTAAATTGTACACAACTCGGTACCAGATATGTGGTTAACTAACTCACCTACACACACATAGTATATAGCATCTCTCCTTTCCTACATGTGGATATAAACATTAACACTGGAATGAAAGCGAAATTCATGGAAAAACAAAAAACTGTAAAGCAATCGTCACAAACAACATTAGTAGTCCACACACATTCATTGCACAATTGGAAATAGTAGAGCAAATAATAAAAACGATATGGCAATAATTGAATGTATAACGAACTAAAGAACAAAAACAAAGCAAAGATTATTGAACTAATGGTAGAATGGAAATTAGAATAAATGAATGGAATACCTGCAAACAGACTTCACGTCATGCATCTCATGGCCTGTCCACTTTATAGGGGAAAAATCGTAGTAAACGAAAAACCCCAAGAAAATAGAAAACAAATAAAATAATAAAGGAAACAAACAACAGTAAACACCAATAATCTCTAAATGAAATAGGCACAGTGCATTAAAACAGAACTTTATACGAACAACATTCTTCGAATAGTCTGTTAATACATTAACGGCTGGCTCTCAATTCTCTATTTCGATTTTGATGATATTTCATATTTTTCTACCCTGCACCATAGGATAAAGGCATACCAGTTTCCTCATTCCGTTTGTAACACCTCGAAATATTCGTCTTAAACCCCATAAAGTATATAAAATCGTGATCGTCATGACCAAATCGATCTAGCCATGTCCGTCCGTCCGTCTATATGTCGAAAGCACGCTAACTTTGAAAAGAGTAAAATCAAGCGCTTGAAATGCTGCACAAATACTTCTTTGTAGTATAGGTCGGTTGGAATTTTAAATGGCCAACTCGGTCCAAGTTTTGATATAGCTTCTATATAAACATATATTGGACCTTCTTAAGCTTCTAGAGAGCGGAATTCTTATTCGATTTGGCTGATATCGTGGTGATTTTTGCCATGTATGGTTTAAATCTGCATATAACTTGATAAAGCTGCCTTTTAAACAGATCTCCCGAAGCCTTAATTTTCTGACGATTTGGTTGAAATTTTGCACATAGTGTTCTGTTATGACTTTTAACAATTGTGTGAAGTACGGTTAAAATCGGTCTATAACCTCATATAGCTCTCATATAAACCGATCTCCCAATTTGACTTCTTGAGCCTCTAGAGGAAGAAACTCTTATCCAGTTTGACTGAAATGTTGCATGTCGTTTTGGTATGACTTTAGAAAACTTTACTCAGTATCTTTTAAATCGGTTCATAGCCCACTACAGGCGTTATATAAAGCGATCTCCCATTTTGACTTTCTGAGCCTATGGAGGGCGCAATCATCACTAGATTTGAGTAAAATTTTGGAGGTGGTATTTTACTATGACAGATAACAGCCATGATATGTACGGTCCATATCGGTCAACTACTTGACATAGCTAGCTCATAGATATCTGACAAAGTCATCCAAGGAATTTGATAAATGCGATCCATGGTGAAGGGTCATAAGATTCGGCCCGGCCAAACTAAGCAAGTTTTTAGATCTTGTTATTTAGAACATTGGTATCGATTTATTTATTTTATTTTTATACCCACCACCATGGGGGTATATTCATTTTGTCATTCCGTTTGCAACACATGGAGATATCCATTTCCGACCCTATAAAGTATATACATTTTAGATCAACGTAAAAATCTAAGATGATCTAGACATGTCCGTCCATCTGTCTGTTGAATTCACGCTGCAGTATTTAAAAAATAGAGATATTGAGCTGAAACTTTGCACAGATTCTTTTTTTGTTCATTGGCTATATGGGCTATATCGGACTATATCTAGATATAGCCCCATACAGACTGATCCGCCTATTTAAGGTCTTAGCCCCATAAAAGCCACATTTATTATCCGATTTTGCTGAAATTTGGGACAGTGAGTTGTGTTAGGCCCTTCAACATCCTTCGTCAATTTGGCTCAGATCGGTCCAGATTTGGATATAGCTGCCATATAGACCGATCCTCCGATTTAGGGTCTTAGGCCCATAAAAGCCACATTAATTATCCGATTTTGCTGAAATTTGGGACAGTGAGTTGTGTTAGGCCACTCGATATCCCTCTTCAATTAGGCCCCGATCGGTTAAGATTTTGATATGGCTGCCATATAGATCGATCTCTCGATTTAAGGTCTTGGGCCCATAAAAGGCGCATTTATTGTCATATGTCACCGAAATTTGGGACTGTGAGTTATGTTAGGCCCTTCGACATCATTCTTCAATTTGGTTCAGATCGGTCAAGATTTGGATGGAGCTGCCACATACACCGTTTTCTCGATTTAAGGGCTTTGGCCAATAATAGGCGCATTTATTTTCCAATTTCGCCAAAATTTGGGACAGTGAGTTGTGTAAAGCCCTTAAACATCCATGTTCAATTTGGATCGGTCCAGATTGGAATATAGCTGTCATATTGACCGATCTCTCGATTTAAAGTCTTGGCCCCATAAAAGGCGCGTTTATAATGCACAATGTGCGTTTCGCTGAAATTTGAACATTGAATTATGTTAGGCTTTTCAACATCCGTGTTGTGTGTGGTTCTTATCGGGCTACATTTGGATATTGCTACCAAAAAGACCAATATTTTGTTCTACAAAATTCAACAATGTCTTGTACTTATTAGACCGTGCTGAATTTGGTCCAAATTGGACCATATTTCGATATAGCTGCTATGGAGGCATACATTATGCATTTTTCATCGAACTATGATGAAAGGTGGTTTACATATTTACCCGTGGTGGTGGGTATCCAAAGTTCGGCCCGGCCGAACTTAACGCCTTTTTACTTGTTTTTTTAATTTTTTTCCGATTCCTACAGAAAACCGCTTTATCTGTATTTGTCACTAAATTTCCTTCTACAGGGTGGCTGATGAAAGCCGCTACCAAAAAAAAATGTAATAACTTTTTTTCTATTTAATAATAATAATTTAATAATTAATTTAATTAATTAATTAATTAATTTAATTAATAATAATTTAATAATTAATTTAATAATTTAATTTAACATGAATAAAAGAAAAATGTATTCCATACACCGAAAAAAAAATGTAGCAATATTCATCATTGTAGCAATATTCATCAGCCACCCTGTATGTCTCTGCAGAATGGTGTGCCAGTACCAAAGGCATCGGGTAAATACAAAATTTTTTGGTAGAATTGCAGAACGTTATTCCGACCCCTAAACATCTTCTTTCGCTCATCCACAAGTTTTTTTTCCTTTTTATACCCCCCACCATCACTAATTTCGTCATTCTGTTTGTTAGACATCGAATTATTGATCTGAGACCCAATAAGGTATATATATTCCTGGCCGCCTTGATATTTTAAGTCGATTTAGCCCTGTCCGTCCATCTGTCCGTCTGTCGAAACACACTAACTTTCTAAGGAATAAAGCTTGAAAAATTGCGCGAATACTTCCTGTTAGTGTGAGTTGGTTGGGATTATAAATGAGCTATATCGGGTCATATTTTCATACAGCTTCTAAATAAACCGTTCCCAGGTCTTGATTTCTTCAGCCGCTAGAGGGCGCAATTGTTATCCGATTTAGCTGAAATTTTGCAATAAGATTTCTGGTTTGACCTTGTTGATGGTCAAACCAGAATCGGTTAATAACTTCATATATAGCTGCCAAATAGACCGATTTGGGATCTTGACTTCTTGAGCCGCTAGAGTGCGGAATTTTTATCCGTTTTGGCTGAAGTTTAGCACGTAGTGTTTTGGTTTGGCCACCAACAACTTTGCCAGGTATAGTTCAAATCGGTTTATTATCTGATATAGATCCCATATAAACCGATCTCGGATCTTCACTTTCTGAGCCGCTAGATGGCGCAATCATTAACCGATTTGGCAGAAATTACGCTCGAAGTGTTCTGGTTTGACCACCAACAATTTTGTCGAGTATGATTCAAATAGGTTCATTACCTGATAAAACTTCCATATAGAGCGATTTCGGATCTTCACTTCTTGAGCCGCTAGAGGGCGCAATTATCAATCGATTTGTTTTGAAATTCGAACGAACTGGTTGGTTTTGACTTTCAACAACTGTGCCAACTATGCTCTATATCGGTTCATAATCAGAAATAGCTCCCATATAAACCAATGTCGGATATTGATTTCTTGAGCCGCTAGAGGGCGCAAAATCAAACTTTCGATTTTGATCTGGTTTGTTTTGACTTCCCACAACTGTATTAAGATTGTTCTTAATCGGTTCACAACCTGATATAGCTCCCATATAAACCGCTCTTCCGATTTTATATATTGAGCCACTATAGAGCGCAATTCTAATCGTATTTGTCTGAAATTTTGCACAATGAATTGCACTGTGATCACCAACGGCCAAACCAAGTATCGCCCCAATCTTACTCATTATCCTTTGTTTGCATGTAAAGAGATATCGGCCAAAGAACTTGATAAATGCGATTCATGGTAGAGGGTATATATAAGATTCGGCCCTGCCCTGAGCGTAAAACTTTAAGACGATCTAGGCATGACCGTCCGTCTGTCTGTTGAAATCACGCTATAGTCTTTAAAAATAGAGATATTGGAATTTTGCACACTCTTTTTTTCCATAAGCAGGTTGAGTTCGAAAATGGACTATATCGGACCATATCTTGACATAGCCCCATATAGACCGAACCGCCGATTTAGGGTCTTAGTCCCATAAAAGCCAAATTTATTATCCGATTTTGATGAAATTTGGGACAGTGAGTTGTGTTAGAACCTTCGACATTCTTCTTCAATTTGGCTCAGGACGGTCCAGATTTGGATATAGCTGCCATATACACCGATCTCTCGATTTCAAGTTTTGAGCCCATAAAAGGCGCATTTCTTATCCGATGTCGACGAAATTTGGGACAGTGAGTTGTGTTAGGACCTTCGACATCCTTCTTCAATTTGGCCCACATCGGTACAGATTTGGATATAGCTGCCATATACACCGTTCCTCTCGATTTTAAGTTTTGAGCCCATAAAAGGCGCATTTATTATCCGATGTCGACGAAATTTGGAACAGTGAGTTTTGTAAGGACATCCTTCTTCAATTTGGCACTGATCGGTCCAGATTTGTATAGAGCTGCCATATAGACCGATCTCTAGATTTAAGGTTTTGGCCCGATAAGGTTTTTGTCGCCAAAATTTGGGACAGTGAGTTGTGTTGGGCCCTTCGACATTCTTCTTCAATTTGGCTTAGATCTGTCCAGATGTTGATATAGCTGTGATCCCTCGATTTAAGTTTTTGGACCTATAAAAAAGCTGCTATGGGGCATACGGTATGCACTTTTCACCGGATTTTGACGAAAGATGGTTTACATATATACCCGAGGTGGAGGGTATCCCGGCCGAACTTAACGCTTTTTTTCTTGTTACATGTCACATGTTCTTTTTAACATTTTCACGTTCCAAATTTTATTTCGCATTTTGTTCTTTCTTCACTCACGGTGTCTGCAAATCAACCACAACAGTAAATAGAAAACATTGGCCACGAACAAGTGTTGATTTTCTTTTCTTTTTTTTTATATTTGGCTGAATGACTGTAATACTCGGTCTCGAACATGCCAATCGATCGATAGGAATTATCGAAATCGTTCGTTTCGTATTGTTATTCTTGTTTTTTTAATATATTTTCGATGGTTTATTGAGCAAATGATTTTTTTTTCAGCCAGTATGCCGTTGAAAGCAAAACATCATATTTCAGTTTATTATGGCGCACCAAAAGGCGTAAATTAACAGAAAATAAAAAAAAATATATATAATAATTCGGTCGGCTATAAGTAAAAACATTAATAGTTAAATTGTGAAAAAAGGGAATAATCAATACAAAACCCTCTTTGAGTGAAATTAGAAATTAATCAAAAATCATTTCCTTTAAATGCCCAAGAAAAAATTATTAACAAAATTTCAAATAAATAAAGCATTGAATAAAATAATTGTGTGAATTGTGTGAATTTGTTTTAATAAAAAAGTGTTTTTTGAGAAATTTGTGGAAAAATACCATGTCATGTATTGGATGGATGGCTTTACATTTGACGACAATCTCATCAATAGTTCATTCCTGAGCGGCGACAGCAATGGCGAATTAAGTGACAATAATCACCGTCTATCACGTACAGCGTCTACCAGCAGCAGCACAAGAAACAGATTCAGATCATCATCATCATCCAATCGAAAAGTACAAAATCTCAGGGGATTAGCATCGACATCGAAAGCAAGTAAGTTGTATAAATACCTAGAGTACACGGTTTTGTTTAACTTTAAAGCCTAGCCAATCATCATTAGGGAACATTTGCAAATATTTGTTTTGCCATTGAAGTGTTGAAATGTAGTGCAAAAGTCATTGTGCAGTGTCAAGAGGTCATAACAAGAAAGTGAAAAATTTTTAAAAATTGTTAAACATTTACCAGACTGCTTTCTAAATTAAAGTAATTGAATTATGTTGAAATTAAAAAAATTATAATGATTGACTGTTATTTTGGAAAAGTAACATTAGCCCGAAATACGATAGAAAATTAGATGGGTATATATTTAAGCTCGATTTTAATGCAGAGCACATGGGATCAAATTCAGAGGTTGGTCCTAACAGCGTCATAGGAAAATAAGGACAAAAAAGTTAAAAGGCGTTAAATTCGGCCGGGCCGAACTTTGGATACCCACCACCTCGGGTATATATGTAAACCACCTTTCATCAAAATTCGGTGAAAATTTCATATAGCAGTTATATCAAAATATGTTCCGATTTGGACCAAATACTAATCAGAACAGTAGCTATATCTAAAAATAAACCGATCTGAACCATATATCGAAAAGCGTAACGTAAGTCACTGTGTCAAATTTCTGTGTAATCGGATTATAAATTAGGTATTTTATGGGGCCAAGACTTTAAATCGAGATATCGGTCTATATGGCAGATATATCCAAATCTGCAGAAAAATGTCATAACACAAAGCACTGCCTCAAATTTCGGCGACATCGGACAATAAATGAGCATTTCATGGCCCAAAACCATAAATGAGGAAATCGGTCTATATGGAACCGATCTGGGCCAAATTAACGAAGGAAGTCGAATGGCCTAACATAATTCACTGTCCCAAATTTCATCCCAATCGGATAATAAATGTGGTTTTGCGGGCCTAAGACCCTAAATCGGAGGATCGGTCTATATGGGGGCTATATCAAGATATAGTCCGATATAGCCCATCTTCGAACTTAACCTGCTTGTGGACAAAAAAAGACTCTGTGCAAAATTTCAGCTCATTGTCTCTATTTTTAAAGACTGTAGCGTGATTTCAACAGACAAACGGACAGACGGACGGACATGTCTAGATCGTCTTAGATTTTTACGCTGTTCAAGAATATATATACTTCATAGGGTCGGAAATGGATATTTCGACGTGTTGATAACGGAATGACAAAATTAATATACCCCCATCCTTCGGTGGTGGGTATAAAAACAGCTCTTATGATTCACCAGAGCAAATCTCATTCTGTAAGCTCAAAAATTCAAGTTGGAAGGCCTTCTACCAAAAGTCAGATGATTTTGGCATTGGTTCGGTAATATGAAACCCATGCCAAATTTGGTCTATATACAATTCAATGCCGTTGCACACTTATGCTTACCCAAAATCACGAATATGAAAACCTAATGGTCGAGTAAATTGGAGGTTTTCGACAATCTCTAAGTCATCACAACAGGCATGTAAGTGCTCCAATCTTGAAGTTACCAAAACTGGCATTGAAAATATGGTTATTAGTGTTTGAGGTAGATCCACGTGTGACTGTTATACTCTACACCACTACTGTGGAATGGGGTATTATTGGGTTGCCCAAAAAGTAATTGCGGATTTTTCATATAGTCGACGTTGAAAATTTTTTTCACAGCTTGTGACTCTGTAATTGCATTCTTTCTTCTGTCAGTTATCAGCTGTTACTTTTAGCTTGCTTTAGAAAAAAAGTGTAAAAAAAAGTATATTTGATTGAAGTTCATTCTAAGTTTAATTAAAAATGCATTTACTATCTTTTAAAAAATCCGCAATTACTTTTTTGGCAACCCAATATAATGTAATGCATTTGTTTGTAACAATCATTAAAAAGATAGTTAGACCCAGTGATAAATATACGGATTGACTCAGAGTCACTTTTGGATTCGATTGAGCTATGTCCGTCTGTTGATCCGTCCCTCTGTCTGTCCATGTTAGGTTAGAATAGGTAAGGTTGAAAAAAAGTACGGATATTAATCCGCCCATGGCACTATGGAAAAACACCTAAGCCAGTAGTCGGCTTGTTGTGCGCTCTAAATAATACTGGTTATTATTTAGAGCGCACAACAAAGGAAAGGCAAAAGTCGGGCGGAAACGACTGTATAATACCCTACACCAATTAGTCTACGTACTTCTTTTAATAAATAGAACTTATCTCCAAATCCTGTCCGACTTTAATTTTGCATACCTATTGAAATATCATTGAGCTTAAAATTGAATCGGACAGCACACATTGATTTGTGAGAAGTTTGCCCCAGTTGCCTAATGGAACATTCATGGGTACCTATCTTCTTCTTCTTATATATAAAAATCAATTTGTATTTGTTTGTAGGTTTGTTTGTTTGTGTGTTCCTTATAGACTCAGAAACGGCTGAACCGATTTTCTTGAAATTTTCACAGATGGTGCATAATGATCCCGTGGTGAAAATAGGGTACTACATATCTTGATATCTGAAGGGGCGGCGGACCTTCCCCCTTACCTTAATATTCAAAAACGCCGGATCTCAGAGATGGGTTTTGCGATTTAAGCGAAATTTTGTGTGCCATATAGTACCCTAAAAATAAAAATTTGGTATCCAAATTTCGGATGGGGTACCTAGGGGTGCCGCCCCACCCTAAAACCTACCAAACATATATTTGGCCCAATCACGACAATATGGGACTCAAATGAAAGGTATTTAAGATAAGCAAACGTATCTAATATCCAATTGTCGGACCATGTGCTAGGGGGACCACCCCAACCTCCAAACCACCCCTAAATCGGACATATTTACCGACCATCGCAATATGGGACTCAAATGAAAGGTATTTGCGAGTAGAATACGAATCTCATATCCAAATGTGGGAACAAGTTTCTGGGGGTCCACCCCTTCCTCAAAACAGCCCCCAAACAGGACTTATTTACTGACCATGGCTATATGGGGCTTAAATAAAAGGTCTTTGAATGTAGAATACGAATCTGATATCCAAATATGGGACCAAGTGTTTGGGGGGCCGCCTCTCACCAAAAACATACCCCAAAGGGGACAAATTTACGACCATAGCAATATGGGGCTCAAATGAAAGGTCTTTGGGAATAAAGCACGAATATGATATCAATATTCGAGAAAAGTGTCTATGGGGTCACCGCACCCCAATAGTAAGTATTCGCTGACTATTGCAATATGAGGCTCAAATAAGAGGGTTTTTAAAGTGGAAAACGAATCCGATATATATTTTCAAGCCCAACTAAAAGAGTGGCAGTCCATCCCCAAAACACCCCCCAGGCCGGTCATGTTTGCCGACTATGGAAATATGGGGCTCAAATTAAAGGTATGTGGGAGTAGACCACGTATCTGATATCAACATTTGTTGTAAATATCTGATATCAACATATCTGATATGCTAAATTTTGCAATCCGGGGTCTTGATTTATTGAGCCACTAGAGGGCGCAATTATTATCCGATTTGGCTGAAATTTTGAATGAGGCGTTTTGTTATGACTTTCAATAACTGTGCTAAGAATAGCTGCCATAAATACCGATCTGGGGTCTTGACTTATTGAGCTACTAGAGGGCGCAATTCCATATCCTGGTACAGCTGCCATATAAACCGATCTGGGGCATGACTTCTTGAGCCACTAGATGGCACAATTCTTATCCGATTTGCCTGAAATTTTACATGAGGTGTTTTATTATGATTCCAACAACTGTGCTGAGTATGGTTAAAATCGGTCCATATCCTGGCACAGCTGCCATATAAACCGATCTGGGGTCTTGACTTCTTGAGTCACAAGAGGGCACAATTATTATCCGATTTTGCTGAAATTTTGCATGACATTTTTTGTTATGATTTTCAACAACTGTGCTATGTATGGTTCAAATCGCAATTATTATCCGATTTAGCTGATATTTTGCATGAGGTATTTTGTTATGACTTTCAACAACTGTGCTAAGAATAGTTCAAATCGGTTCATAACCTGAAATAGCTGCCATATAAACCTATATAGGATCTTAATTTCTTGAGCCTCTAAAGGGTGCAAGTATTATCCGATTTGATTGGAGAATAGTTCAAATCGGTTCATAACCTGATATAGCTGCCATATAAACCTATATGGGATCTTGATGTCTTAAGCCTTTAAAGGGTGCAATTATTATCCGATTTGGCTGAAATTTTGTAAAATGGCTTCTCTCATGACCTTTAACATGCGTGTCGAATATTGTATGAATCGGTTTATAGCCCATAAACCGATCTTCCTATTTTACTTCTTCAGCCCCTAAAGTGCGCCATTCTTAGTAGATTTGGCTGAAATTTTACACAATGACTTCAACTATGGTCACCAATATTCAATTCAATTATGGTCCGTAATGAACCATAGCTTGATATTGTTCCAATAACATGGCAATTCTTTTCGTTTATCCTTTGTTTGCCTAAAAAGAGATACTGTGGAAAGAGCTCGACAAATGCGATCCATGGTGGAGGGTATATAAGATTCGGCCCGGCCGAACTTAGCACGCTTTTATTTGTTTTAAATTACCAAATCCTCCTTCTCGTTACCTGCCACATTCTTGTGACCTGGGACCCAACACTGGGTCACTTTGTTGTGCCAGTGTAATTGCTCCTGGGTATTGACTACATCGACACAGCACTTTAGATGCTATGCTCGCACCCATATGCGTCCTAAGCGCCGCCTGACTATCGCTGAATATACTCGACCGGTCGATGTACCCTGACAATACAAACTTCACAGCCGTGGCAATCGCAAAGACTTCCGCCTGGTAGATGCTGCAATCGTTCCTTATTCGATTCCATAAGCGGTCCATCTTCCATTCATCTGTAAAGATATTGAAATCCCCTAGTTTGACGCGCCCTTTCTGCCACTCCGCCATGGTATTAGCACATTCAACATGCTGTCCACAATATCCATCCATATCGTCAGGGAGTCAGTCTGCAGATCAGCGTTGAGTATGCCAGCAATGGAAAATAAGTAGACATACTTTTGTTTTTTAAATTTTTGCTTCCTGTAGTTTTTCCTTTTCTCAATATTTGTTTAGTAAATTTCTTTAACATTTTTGTGTAAATTTTTTCCCAATATTTTCTTGCTTGCTCGTCGAAACTTTTGAACTTAAGGATTTTAATTTGTAAATTCAAACTATTGTTTGCCGTGTTCCAGTTCCATCACTCGTATTGCAAATCTAAACATCATCTTATTCTTCAAAACTATTTCATTCTCCATGTGCCTCTTTGGGATTGATTTTACTTTGTTTGCTTTAGTTAAACACTTTTTGTAATGAAAGAAATAAATAATTGCTTCAGGCTTTTCAAAGGTAATTAAAGATGCAATGTTTGCATTTATTTCGGCACAAACGCAATGCACTTTTATGGTACCAATAACACATGAATACATACAAGCATATATTGGGTTGCCCAAAAAGTAATTGCGGATTTTTTAAAAGAAAGTAAATGCATTTTTAATAAAACTTAGAATGAACTTTAATCAAATATACTTTTTTTACACTTTTTTTCTAAAGCAAGCTAGCAAAGTAACAGCTGATAACTGACAGAAGAAAGAATGCAATTACAGAGTCACAAGCTGTGAAAAAATTTGTCAACGCCGACTATATGAAAAATTCGCAATTACTTTTTGGGCAACCCAATAGCACATGAAAGTATTATCAATATCGTAAAATGTATGTAAACATCAATGCAATATTGGTTCTCATGCAATCTAAATATACACTGCATTTTTTATTTACCAAAAAAAATTGGTGAACATCTTTGGCATGAGCAATTTATCATAAAACAACATTGGTTCTAATTGCAAAAATTTAATGCAATATAATAAAAAATTCCATTCAATATAGCCTTCTGTTGGGCCTACAAAGTGGACAAGACTTAGGGCAGATGTTTAAGAGGGGGATAAAAATCGTACTAAGGAAAGAGTTAGTTTTATACAAATACAAAGACAGACAAATCATATGGATAGGTATACACTATGGTGATATAAGACCCGAAAAAGCATAAGGAGCTGGTGGTGTTTCGGCTTTGGAGATTGATGGAAAAATGAAGAACGTCAGATTTCTAATGTCTTATCTCTTTAAAATTTACTGTATATAAGACGGGGCAATAGGAAATTGGTGAATCGGTCAGTACATGAACACCACTCACACCACTTACACGAATAAGAGGGAAGCCAGCCCTGGGTGTTGGTTCTTAAAAGTAAGTTTGGCCTGGTCTAATCTTGAAAACCCACCTCCTTGGATTCTGGTACAAATTTGTACAAATTAAATTAGTTGGCGGGCTTTGTGCCAAATCGGGCAAAAGCTTCTACTGGCAGTAGAAGACTAATCGGGAGCTTTATATGGGATTTACACGGGAGCTATATCAGAATATGGACAGGTTTGGACCGTACTTGGCACGGTTATTAGAACTCATAGCAAAACGCACCGTGCAAAGTTTTAGCCAAATTTGATGTCAATTGCTCCTTAAGGGGTTCAAGAAGTAAAATCCCGCTGATCGGTTTATATGGGGGCTATATCTATGTATGAACCCATCCGGGCAAGATTTGGTGTGGATATTGCTGGGAACAAAGGTACTTTGCATAAAAAATTTCCTCCAAATCGGATAAAAGTTGGGCTTCTAGACGCTCAAGAAGTCAAATCTGGAGAACGGCTTGTATGGGGGCTATATCAGTTTATAGACCAATTACGATCATACTTAACATAGATAATGAGAGTCGGAACAGAAGTTTTTGTGCCGAATTTCATTCAGATGGCTATAAAAAGGAGGTCCTTTATCATTGAGCTTTAAATGAAATCGGACAGCACTCATTGATTGGTGAGAAGTTTGCACCAGTTCCTTAACGGAAGGTGCATGGACAAATTTGCAATTTACAAACGGAACGAAGAAATTAGTTTTAAATAGCATGAAGAGACTAAAAAAAGATGAGCTCTTAGATAAAGCATTAAAATCAGCTAAATTGGAATGTATAAATATTTAAATAAGCAAGTCGTAATAAGGCGGAAGTTTATTGGGATGTGTATTACACACAGCTCAAGGTATACAATAATATTGACAGAGCGGCAAAACGTTCCTCCTGGAAGCTTTTCTGCGAACAGGTCGATAGCGTTAATGACGCCGCCAACATAAACAACAAATTTCAGTGAAATCGGATTATAAATGCGCCTTTTATTGGGCCAAGGCTTTTCATCGAGATATCGGTCTATATGGCAGCTATATAACCAAATCTGGACCGATTTCGACCAAGTTGCAGATAAATGTCGAAGAGCCTAACACAACTCACTATCCCAAATTAGGGCGACATCGGACAATAAATGCGCCTTTTATGGGCTTAAAACCTTAAATTGAGAAATCGGTCTATATGGCAGCTATATCCGAATCTGAACCGATCTGAGCCAAATTGACAAACGATGTTGAAAGGCCTAAGACAACTCACTGTCCCAAATTTCCGCAAAATCGGTTAATAAATGTGGCTTTTATGGGCCTCGGACCCTAAATCGGAGGATCGGTCTATATAGCAGCTATATCCAAATCTGGACCGATCTGAGCCAAATCGACAAAGGATGTTGAAAGGCCTACGACAACTCACTGTCCCAAATTTCAGCAAAATCGGCTAATAAATGTGGCTTTTATGGGCCTAGGACCCTAAATCGGAGGATCGGTCTATATGGCAGTTATATCCAAATTTGGACCGATCTAGGCCAAATTGACGAAGGATGTCGAACGGACTAACACAACTCACTGTCCCAAATTTCAGCAATATTGGATAATAAATGTGGCATTTATGGGCCTAAGACCCTAAATCGGTGGATCGGATATTCCAGATCGGTCCAGATTTGCATATAGCTGCCATATAAACCGATCTCAAGCTTTTTTTTGGGCCTATAAAGGGCGCAGTTATTGTTCGATGTCGCCGAAATTTGTGACAGTGAATTGTGTAAGGCCCTTCGATGTCATTCTTAAATTTAGCCTAAATCGGTCCAGATTTGGATATAGCTGTCATATAGACCGATCTCTCAATTTAAGGTTTTGGGCTCATAAAAGGCACACTTATAATCCGACTAGTTGAACCGGGCCCATTCCGCCGCGTCTTCTTTTACTTCATATGGATCAAAATTATCCTTTGAATATTTATTTTCGACAATTAAAGAGCTTTTGGTGAAAAATCATGCAATGAAAATAATATTTGTATATCGCAAAAGCATAAAAATATAAAATTCTTTATCTGAATCCCATATGATCTTTACTGCTCTATGAATTCGCTCGCAGGTTTAGGGTCATTAACGCTTGGGTGTTAGATATACTCCATCATTAAAAGTCTTTATTTCAGCTTATGTCCTCGGACATCATATGTCCGATTTAGAGGTGTTTTCGGGGGTGAGGTGGTCCCTTAGACTCTTGGCCTAGAAAAACATAACACCATCGAGCTCTTCTCTCAAATACCATTTATTTAAACCCCATATTGCTATTGGTTTAAGGGGAGTTTGTGAGATGAGGTGTCCTCAAAAATTTGACCCCAAAATTTTTAATCTTTGGTGGGGTATTTTGGGACGGTGCCCCAAATACATGGTCCCACATTTGGATGTCAGATTCGTATTCTATTCCCAAATACCTTAATTTGAGCCCCATATTGAGATGGTCAGTGTTTTAGGGAAGGGGTAGACCCCCAATTCCTTTCATTTGAGCCCCACACGTGATTGACGTTGTTGGTAAATATGACCCAATATGGGGAGTGGGGTGGTCCCCCAAACACTTAGCCCTGAAAATATATCACCATCTTGCTCTACTTTTAAATAACATTTATTTGAACCCCATATTGTCATTGGCCTCAAAATTGAATATCAAATTTGATTTCTAATTTCAAATACCTAGCAATTAAATCCGTTTTTGCAAAAGTCAGCAAATATGACCGTTTTAGGGTATGGGCTCTAAGAACTATCAATATCGAGATCCACTCCCTTTAAGACTCAAAATTGTCATGGTGAGCAAATACGTCCCATTTGGGCGTTGTTATGGGTGTGGGACGTCCCCTAGGCAGTTGGTCCCGAATATTGATATCAGATTCGTGGACTACTCCCAAATACCTTTCATTTGAGTCCCATATTTCCATAGACGGCAAGCATAACCGGTTTCGGGTGTGTTTTGGAGAATGGGCGGCCGTTCAGTGACTTGGCCCTGAAAATATATATCATATTGGAATGGTCAGCAAATACGTCCTATATGTAATGCGGGTGGGTGATATCAGATTCGTGCTTTACTCCCAAAGACCTTTTCTTTTAAGCCCCATATTGCTATTGTAGAAAATTTGTCCTCTTTGGGTGATGTTTTTGGTGGACCGGCCTCCATACACTCGGTCCCATATTTGGATATCAGATTCGTATTCTACACTGAAATACCTTTTATTGGAGCCTCATATTGCCATGATCAGTAAATAAGTCCTGTTTGGGGGTTGTTTTGGTGTTTGGATACCAAATTCGTATTATACTCGCAAATACCTCTCCCATATTGCCAAGGTCGGTAAATATGTCCGATTTAGAGGTGTTATGGGGGTTGGGGTGGTCCCACAAACACATAGTCCGACAATTTGATAGCAGATACGTTTTCTAATCTTAAATACCTTTTATTTGAGTCCCATATTGTCGTGATTGGTGTATATATATATATTTGGTAGGTTTTGGGATGGGACGCCCCCCCTAGATACCCCATCCGAAATTTGAAAATTTTTGTTAGTAGATTACTATAAGAGAGCTCACATAATTTCGGTTAAATCGCACCAACCATCTCCGAGATCTAGCGTTTTTGAAAATTACGGTAAGGGGGAGGGTCCGCTCCCCCTTTAGATATCAAAATGCACCATCAGTGAAAATTTCAAGAAAATTGGTTCAGTCGTTTCTGAGTCTATAAGGAACACACAAACAAGCCTACAAA
Source organism: Stomoxys calcitrans (assembly GCF_963082655.1). Classification (NCBI taxonomy): domain Eukaryota; kingdom Metazoa; phylum Arthropoda; class Insecta; order Diptera; family Muscidae; genus Stomoxys; species Stomoxys calcitrans. The sequence goes on from NC_081553.1 coordinate 202,915,042, forward strand.
CACAAAATTGATTTTTATATAAAAGATCGCTAAAATTTGACACAGTGGTTTTTCGACCACTCAATATCCGTGTCAAATTTGTTATGCATTTTTACCGGATTATTATGAAAGGTGGTTTACATATATATTTACATGAGGTGGTGGGTACTCAAAGTTCGGCCCGGACGAATTTATCACCTTTTCACTTGTTACTTTAAGGGTTATACAATGGCATTTAAAATTTGATTTGCTTTATGATTTCCTTTATGACTCCCGCAATATATGTATATCGATTTTGGGAGATATTCTTTAATTAAATATTTAAAAAATTTCACTTCGGCGACATTTGGCATGCATACCCAATGTAGTGTGGGGTATCAAGCGTTCGGCTTTGCCCGACTGTAGCCCCTGCTTAATTGTTTTCGTATGATTTAGATGATTCTTAAAGTAGTTCGTTATATTAGCTTCTTGGAGATACTTGAAAGAGTTTTTCCTATATCATAGCCAAGTGTGATACCCCTAGGCCACTTTCTTATATGTCCCCTTAAGCAGCAGGCTTTTGATTTGAAGAGAAATCGGAGCAGTTGTGGAATTACCGTCCATATATATATGACTTTAGCCATATTGCTCAATTTATACCTATAGCCAAGGTGGTGGGTATTAAATAGCCTTTCCTCACATGCTTTGCATTAAATTTTTATCACGATTACAAATGGTTTTTCACCAGGTAATTCTTAAGCCTGAGGAAAAAAAATCAAAGTGTAAATTATTTATCCATGCCTATTTGGAAAATAACAAAAATCCATTGAAATTTGTAATGTAATTAAAAAGATTATTCCCTATGATATGGCACAACACCATCACACCAGATGATAATCAGTTCATCCAATCTGCATTAATTTTATGCATGGTGTGAATGGTAGGGCGACAATAAAAACAAAAAATTGTTATATAAACAATTGAAAATAGTTTAATGCAGTTGTACAGCAGAATAAATATTTACATAAGGTATGATTAATTTAAAAAAAAATAAACAACATGTTTTGATCAAAGCTATAAATCCCCTTAAATCCCAGCAAAGATTGAAAAATATCATGAAAATTAATGGAGTTTAAATGAATGCTACAAAAGCAAAAGAATGAAATCTCCTTAATGCTTTTTTAATTGATTGATAAACACACAAATAAAAGGGGGCAGATTTAAAGCACTTTAAAAATCTGGGTTTTTATAACCAAACACCAATACTGCGGTACTGGGATTATATTTGAGCCCATATCTTAATATTCACAGCAGAGACTTCCAATATCTGTGCCCCCGCATTCTTATTGTGTATATAATCCACATAACGCCTTAGCCATATCCATATCCATTTGACTTTTTCATTGTTTCCCATTCCAATATTTTGTTTCGCATCCCACTGTGCGATGATCAGTGCGATTTGATTGATTGACCATTTCTCATAGATGTTTGCTTGGAAATTATACAAATTTTAGACTTTGTTAAGTTGGTTATTTACAGTGAGCTTCTAAAATATTGTAATGCATGGAATTAAATTTAAATTCCTTTAATTAGAAAGGAAAATATTTTGTATTACTACTATTGACATTTTAAAACATATTTAATTAAATTGATTTTTTTTTCTCCTTCCTCATATGACATGTAATTAAATTTTTTAGGTTTACCTTTTTAAAATTGATTTAATGAAAGCTGCTTGCATAAATGTTCGATATGCATGTTAAAATATAGCGATTAAAATATTTTAGTTTTTTTTTTATTACCTTGATGTGAACTGTGAACTGATTAATTAATGCCTTACGTTTTCATCGTATTGAAATGGAGAAAGAAAAAAAATATAATAGAAAATTCAGCAACAACCAAAACCACATTTGGATTGGAAAATGTTTTTTTTCCAGATATTTTTGCGTAATTGTGGATATGATTAAAGTTAAATTAAACAGCAAAAACCCAAACTAATTGACAAAACATTATGCGGCCAATTGAAATACGCATTAAAAAATAAGCTCACCAAAGGCAAAAATTAATTTCAATTACCACAGCATTTCAATTGTGGCGGCAATATGGCAAAGATAAATAAAATAGCTGTTTTATGCGGAGATATTCATCAAATAAAAAAGATACATTTTAGTAATGACAGGAAGATGGATAAATCTTAAATAACTCAACCAATACGATCTCTTTAAGTAATGAATCCTACAGTTTCTCAAAAAAAAGAAACAACTAAAAGCGTGCTAAGTTCGGTAGGGCCGAATCTTATATAACCTCCACCATGGATCGTATTTGTCGAATTCTTTTCCCGGCATCTCTTCTTAGGCAAAACGGGATATAAGAAATGATTTGCTCTCCTATTAGAGCGATATCAAGATATGGTCCTGTTTGGACCACAGTTAAATTATATATTGGAGACCTGTGTAAAATGTCAGCCAATTCGAATAAGAATTGTGCCCTTTGGGGGCTCAAGAAGTAAAATAGAGAGATCGATTTATATGGGAGCTGTATCGGGCTATGGACCGATTCACATCATAATAAACACCTATATTGATCGTCATGAGAGGATCCGTCGAACAAAATTTCAGGCAAATCGGATAATAATTGCGACCTCTAGAGGCTCAAGAAGTCAAGATCCCAGATCGGTTTATATGGCAGCTATATCAGGTTATGAACCGATTTGAATCATACTTAGCAAGGTTATTGAAAGTAATTCCAAAACAATACGTGCAAAATTTCAGTTAAATCGGACGAGAATTGCGCCCTCTAGAGGCTCAAGAAGTCAAGACCTCAGATCGGTTTATATGGCAGCTATATCAGGTTCTATATCGATTTACGTCATAATTAGCACAGTTGTTGAAAGTAATTCCAAAACACTACGTGCAAGATTTCAGTTAAATCGGACGAGAATTGCGCCCTCTAGAGGCTCAAGAAGTCAAGACCCCAGATCGGTTATATGGCAGCTATATCAAAATATAAACCGATTTGAACCATACTTAGCGTAGTTGTTGGAACCGATACCAAAACACTACGTGCAAAATTTCAGTTAAATCGGACGAGAATTGCGCCCTCTAGGGGCTCAAGAAGTCAAGTTCCAAGATCGGTTTATATGACAGCTATACCAGATTATAAACCGATTTGAATCATACTTGGTACTGTTGTTGGATATTATAGCAAAACACGTCGTGCAAAATTTCAATCAAATCGGGTAAGAATTGCGCCCTCTAGAGGCTCAAGAAGTCAAGACCCCAGATCGGTTTATATGGCAGCTATATCAGATTATGGACCGATTTGAATCGTACTTATCACAGTTGTTGAAAGTAATTCCAAAACACTACGTGCAAAATTTCAGTTAAATCGGACGAGAATTGCGCCCTCTAGGGGCTCAAGAAGTCAAGTTCCAAGATCGGTTTATATGACAGCTATACCAGATTATAAACCGATTTGAACCATACTTGGTACTGTTGTTGGATATCATAGCAAAACACGTCGTGCAAAATTTCAATCAAATCGGATAAGAATTGCGCACTCTAGAGGCTCAAGAAGTCAAGACCCAAGATCGGCTTATATGGCAGATATATCAGGTTATGAACCGATTTGAACCATACTTTGCACGGTTGTTGGATATCATAACAAAACACGTCGTGCAAAATTTCATTCCAATCGGATAAGAATTGCGCACTCTAGAGGCTCAAGAAGTCAAGACCCAAGATCGGTTTATATGGCAGCTATATCAAAACATGGACCGATATGGCCCATTTACAATACCAACCGACCTACACTAATAAGAAGTATTTGTGCAAAATTTCAAGCGGCTAGCTTTACTCCTTCGGAAGTTAGCGTGCTTTCGACAGACAGACGGACGGACGGACGGACAGACGGACGGACATGGCTAGATCGACATAAAATGTCACGACGATCAAGAATATATATACTTTATGGGGTCTCAGACGAATATTTCGAGTAGTTACAAACAGAATGACGAAATTAGTATACCCCCATCTTATGGTGGAGGGTATAAAAAGGATATAAGAAAAGATTTGCTCTGCTATTAGAGCGTTATCAAAATATGGTCCGGTTTGGACCACGGTTAAATTATATATTGGAGACCTGTGTAAAATGTCAGCCAATTTCATAAGAATTGCGCCCTTTGGGGGCTCAAGAAGTAAAATAGAGAGATCGAATTATATGGGAGTTGTATCGGGCTATAGACCGATTCACACCATAATTAACACGTATGTTAATGGTAATGAGAGGATCCTTCAAACAAAATATCAGGCAAATCGGATAATAATTGCGAACTCTAGAGGCTCAAGAAGTCAAGATCCCAGATCGGTTTATATGACAGCTATATCAGGTTATGAACCGATTTGAACCTTATTTAACACAGTTGTTGAAAGTAATAATAAAATACCTCATGCAAAATTTCAGCCAAATCGGATAAGAATTGCTCCCTCTAGAGGCTCAAGAAGTCAAGACCCAAGATCGGTTTATATATCAGCTATATCAGATTATGGACCGATTTCAACTATTCTTAGCACAGTTATAGGAAGTCATGACAAAACACTTCATGCAAAATTTCAGCCAAATCGCATACGAATTGCGCCCTCCAGCGGCTCAAGAAGTCAAGATCCAAGATCGGTTTATATGACAGCTATACCAGATTAAGAACCGATTTGAACCATACTTAGCACAGTGGCTGAAAGTGATACCAAAACACCACGTGCAAAATTTCAGCTTAATCGGATAATAATTGCGCCCTCTAGTGGCTCAAGAAGTCAAGACCCCAGATCTGTTTATATGGCAGCTATACCAGGATATGGATTCCCTCGAAAGTTAGCAGAGAGGATTTCCTTATTGCTTTCGACACTACTGGTGAATTTCATACAAATTGGTCAAGATTAAGATATAGCTGACATATATGTATATCGTCCTATTTTCACTCCTAGTGCACCTGCAAGCGCATTTATTGACCAATCTTGCAAACACTTTGTACCACGCTTTCCCCGACGACTACAAAATATCGGAGTTTGCTCTAAATCGGTTTAGATTTAGGTATAGCTCCCATACATAGTTACTACATATTGAACATATTTGCTCCAAATTTGATAAGGATTGTTTAATAACCCATCTGAAAACATCCGCCAAGGTCCATCAAAATTGTTTCAGAACTGAATATAGCTCCCACACTGTACTTATAGGGTAGGTGTAGGGTATTATACAGTCGGCACCGCCCGACTTTTGCCCCTTCTTACTGGTTTGTATTTGCATTGAAACAATGTTTGATAGTCTCCAAACTAATCGTATGTTGTACAAATACTTAAGTCTTTAAGTTAACAACCCAAGTTTTTTAATGGCTTGTTTGTTTCTTTTTATGCAATTAATAAAATCTCCCAATACCCCATAACAATTGACCTACACATCTGTTGTGTTATAAAATGTAACCCTCTAAAATGCTTTAAAATTCCTGCCATAAACACCTCATTTTATTATAGTTTGGAACTCAAAAAATTTCCTTTTCTCCATCTTGTTAAACAAATGCCTGTATTCGAATTGGTTTTTCTAATAGCTACAGCAATAGCGAGAGAGAAATAAAAATCCCACCCACATTTTTTGCTTTCCAATGTAATCTAAAAATTTCTACGATGATATATGATTTTTTTATTTTTTAAGAAATTCACACCATAAAACTATGTCCTCGTTTGTCGCTGATATATTTATTCGATTTTATGGAGAGAACAGGGTGCAGGGGAATTTTTTATTTTACAATTTCTCTTTCGTACCCCTGAGTTATTAAAATGGAATTTTCAAACACTCTCGCCGCAGCCATAATTTGTTAAAAAATAAAATCCAATTTTTGACATTTATGTTTTTAATAAAACCACTTCATTTATGAATGATCAGGGGAAAAGTTTGCACACTTTTTTATGTACTATATATGCTCTTAAAAACTATGAATTATTAATATGGCATAATATTTAGTTTGAAGTGCCTTTAATGGATTTGATGGATTTAAAAATGAGAAAAAGGAATACACAGAGAAAAAACATCAAAAATGATAATATGACACAAGGTGTTCAATTGGTTGAAAATAGTTTTAGATAGCCTCATGGCACTTGAAATCAAAATTATGGAGTGTAAAGTGACATCACGATAAGGAGTAGGACAAACGGGGAATTGTTCAGATGCAAACGTCATGCCTACATTGTTAGAGACTGTCCTGTACGAGTTAGGGCATAAGATAGATTATCAACACGCTAAAACAAGTAAAAAGGCGTTAAGTTCGGCCGGGCCGAACTTTGGATACCCACCACCTTGGGTATATATGAAAACCACCTTTCATTAAAATTCGGTAAAAATTTCTTACCTTATGTCCCATAGCAGTTATATCGAAATATGTTCCGATTTGGACCAAATACTTATAAGTACAGTAGCTATATCTAACAAGTAAAAGCGTGCTAAGTTCGGCCGGGCCGAATCTTATATACCCTCCACCAGGGATCGCATTTGTCGAGTTCTTTTCCCGGCATCTCTTCTTATTCAAAAAAGGATATAAGAAAAGAGTTGCTCTGCTATTAAAACGATATCAAGATATGGTCCGGTTCGGACCACAATTAAATTATATGTTGGAGACCTGTGTAAAATTTCAGTCAATTCGTATAAGAATTGCGCCCATTGGGGCTCTCGACGTAAAATAGAGAGAACGATTTATATGGGATCTGTATCGGGCTATAGACCGATTCAGACCATAACAAACACGTTTGTTGATGGTCATGGGAGGATCCGTCGCACAAAATTTCAGGCATATCGGATAATAATTGCGATCTCTAGGGGTCAAGAAGTCAAGATCCCAGATCGGTTTATAAGGCAGCTAAATCAGGTTATGAACCGATTTGAACCTTATTTGACACAGTTGTTGAAAGTAAATATAAAACACGTCGTGCAAAATTTCATTTCAATCGGATAAGAATTGCGCACTCTAGAGGCTCAAGAAGTCAAGACCCAAGATCGGTTTATATGGCAGCTATATCAGGTTATGGACCGATTTGAACCATACTTGGCATATTTGTTGGATATCATAACAAAACACGTCGTGCAAAATTTCATTCCAATCGGATAAGAATTGCGCACTCTAGAGGCTCAAGAAGTCAAGACCCAAGATCGGTTTATATGGCAGCTATATCAAAACATGGACCGATATGGCCCATTTACAATACCAACCGACCTACACTAATAAGAAGTATTTGTGCAAAATTTCAAGCGGCTAGCTTTACTCCTTCGGAAGTTAGCGTGCTTTCGACAGACAGACGGACGGACGGACGGACGGACGGACGGACGGACATGGCTAGATCGACATAAAATTTCACGACGATCAAGAATATATATACTTTATGGGGTCTCAGACGAATATTTCGAGTAGTTACAAACAGAATGACGAAATTAGTATACCCCCCATCTTATGGTGGAGGGTATAAAAATAAATCGATCTGAACCATGTATAACACGTATGTCGAAAAGCCTAACATAAGTCACTATGTCACATTTCAGTGAAATCGGATTATAAATGCGCCTTTTATGGGGCCATCATTTTAAATCGACGTCTCGGTCTACATGGCAGCTGTATCCAAATCTGGACCAATTTGGTCCACGGTCAGAAAAATGTCGAAGAGCCTAACACAAATCACTGTCCCAAATTTGGGCGATATCGGACAATAAATACGCCTTTTAAGGGCCCAAAACCGTAAATCGATAGATCGGTTTATATGGCAGCTATATCCAAATCTGGACCGATTTGTGCGATATTACAGTAGTATATCAAGGGGTTTAACACAACCCACTATCCCAAATTTTGGCGAAATCGGACAATAAATGCGCCTTTTATGGACCCAAAACCGTAAATCGTGAGATCTGTCTATATGGCACCTATATCCAAATCTGGACCGATCCGTGCGATTTTGCAGCAGTATGTCAAGGGGCTTAACCTAACTCACTGTCTCAAATTTCAGCAAAATCTGACAATAAATGCGCCTTTTATGGGCCCATAACCGTAAATCGAGAGATCGGTCTATATGGCAGATATATCCAAATCTGGACCGATCTGTGCGATATTGCAGAAGTATGTGAAAGGGGTTTAACCCAACTCACCGTCTCAAATTACAGCGACATCGGACAATAAATGCGCCTCTTATGGCCCTAAAACCTAAAACCGAGATATTGGTCTATGTGGCAGCTATATCCAAATCTGGACCGCTATGTGCGATATTGCAGAAGTATGTAAATGGGCTTGACCTTACTCACTGTCCCAAATTTCGGCGACATCGAAAAATAAATGCGCCTTTTATGGTCCCAAAACCTTACATCGAGAAATCGGTCTATATGGCACCTATATCCAAATCTGAACCGATCAGGGCCAAAATAAAGAAAGTTGTCAAAGGGCCTAAGGCAAATCACTGTCCCAAATTTCAGCAAAAAAGGATAACAAATGTGGCTTTAATGGGCCTAGGACCCTAAATCGGAGGATCGGTCTATATGGCACCTATATCCAAATCTGGGCCAAATTGACGAAGGATGTTGAAGGGCCTAACACAACTCACTGTCCCAAATTTCAGTGAAATCGTATAATAAATGTGACTTTTATGGGCCTAAGACCCTAAATCAGAGCATCGGTCTATATGGCAGCTATATCCAAATCTGAACCGATCTGGGCCAAATTGACAAACTGACTTTCCCAAATTTCAGCAAAATCGGATAATAAATGTGACTTTTTTCGAACTTAACCTGCTTGTGGACAAAAAAAGTATCTGTGCAAAGTTACAGCTCAATATTTCTATTTTTTAAGACTGTAGCGTGATTTCAACAGACAGACGGATGGAGATGTCTAGATCGTCTTAGATTTTTACGCTGATTAAGAATATATATACTTTATAGGGTCGGAAATGGATATTTCGATGTGTTGCAAACGGAATGACAAAATGAATATACCATGCTTCGGTGGTGGGTATAAAAATATTTGATCGCGTTGGATCCCACACAATTTGTCAATCGCTTAAAAAAAGGACACGTGTCGATTGGTCGAAAGAAATGCTTCAAAAATACGATCGTGGTGAGTCGAAACAGGTCTACGACATCGTGAAAGGCGACGAATCGTGAATTCACGCGTATGAGCCCGTCGACTGTATGTGTGTTTCAAGATGTGCCAAATCCATCCATCCATCCATGTCGGAAAGCAAAACGGACAGGAAACGAGGTACTAATATGGTGCGATGCGAACTCTCACCATGGAGTAGTACCAACATTTATAAGCGGGCCCAAACCCTTGCAAATTTTTTGAATACTAACGACCTAGTTACACTTTATATTGGTAACATCGCTACGTTTGTCAATAGGATTAAGGAGGAAGTTTTGGATGTGACAATATGTTCGGAAAATGTAGTCAATCAGGTTCTGAATTAAAGGGTCTCTTCTCAGAGAATCGCTACATAAGGTCTTGAATGGCACGGCCAGCGCCCAATCCGATAAGCTTCCGTAATAAGTTGAAAACCAACTGGCCAAAATTGGAGGCTAGTCAGAAGAAGACGTGGATAACTTTGTCCAAGCATAGAAGACATTGACGACTAAGTCAACAGGATTACGACTGTACTAGTGGAGTACTCTTCGAGAAAGGAAATCAGCCAAAGAAATATACTGGATGACAGGGGAGATTCGCAACATTGGGAAAGAGGTCCGCAGACTTTTTACGAGAGCACGTCGTAACAAATAGGAAAATTATTGGGATGTTTATTACGCACGGTTCAGGGAATACGATAAGATAACCAGAGCGGCAAAACGTGCCGTAGGACCTGCATATACTCCGAAAGCCTGGCAGGAGGAAAGGGCGGTATTTGTACCAAAGCCCGCCTAGACAAGTTATGCGACACCAAAGGCCTACAGGCCTCGTTTCTACTCAAAACAAGTAAAAGCGTGCTAAGTTGGGCCGGGCCGAATTATATACCCTCCACCATGGAGCGCATTTGTCGAGTCCTTTTTGTGGCATTTCTTCTTAGGCAAAAAAGGATATAAGAAAAGAGTTGCTATTAAAACGATATCAAGATATGGTCCGGTTCGGACCACAATTAAATTATATGTAGGAGACCTGTGTAAAATTTCAGCCAATTCGTATAAGAATTGCGCTCATTGGGGCTCACGAAGTAAAATAGAGAGAACGATTTATATGGGATCTTTATCGGGCTATAGACCGATTCAGACCATAATAAACACGTTGTTGAAAGTAAAAATAAAATACGTCATGCAAAATTTCATTCAAATCGGATAAGAATTGTGCCCTCTAGAGGGTCAAGAAGTCAAGACCCAAGATCGGTTTATATGGCAGCTATATCAGGTTAGGGACAGATTTGAACCATACTTGGCACAGTTGTTGGATATCGTAACAGCACACGTCGTGCAAAATTTCATTTCAGTCGGGTAAGAATTGCGCACTCTAGAGGCTCAAGAAGTCAAGACCCAAGATCGGTTTATAGGGCAGCTACATCAGGTTATGGGCCGATTTGAACCATACTTGGCACAGTTGTTACATATCGTAACAAAACACGTCGTGCAAAATTTCATTCTGATCGGGTAAGAATTGCACACGCTAGAGGCTCAAGAAGTCAAGACCCAAGATCGGTTTATATGGCAGCTATATCAGGTTATGAACCGATTTGAACCATACTTGGCACAGTTGTTGGATATAATATCGAAACACGTCGTGCAAAATTTCATCCCAATCGGATAAGAATTGCGCACTCTAGAGGCTCAAGAAGTCAAGACCCAAGATCGGTTTATATGGCAGCTATATCAGGTTATGAACCGATATGAACCAAACTTGGCACAGTTGTTGGATATGATATCGAAACACGTCGTGCAAAATTCCATTCCAATCGGATAAGAATTGTGCACTCTAGAGGCTCAAGAAGTCAAGACCCAAGATCGGTTTATATGGCAGCTATATAAGGTTATGGACCGATTTGAACCATACTTGGCACAGTTGTTGGATATAATATCGAAACACGTCGTGCGAAATTTCATCCCAATCGGATAAGAATTGCGCACTCTAGAGGCTCAAGAAGTCAAGACCCAAGATCGGTTTATATGGCAGCTATATCAAAACATGGACCGATATGGCCCATTTACAATACCAACCGACCTACACTAATAAGAAGTATTTGTGCAAAATTTCAAGCGGCTAGCTTTACTCCTTCGGAAGTTAGCGTGCTTTCGACAGACAGACGGACGGACGGACGGACATGGCTAAATCGACATAAAATTTCACGACGATCAAGAATATATATACTTTATGGGGTCTCAGACGAATATTTCAAGTAGTTACAATCAGAATGACGAAATTAGTATACCCCCCATCTTATGGTGGAGGGTATAAAAAAGAATCTGTGCAAAGTTTCAGCTCAATATCTCTATTTTTGAAGACTGTAGCGTGATTTCAACAGACAGACGGACAGACGGATGGACATGTCTAGATTGTCTTAGATTTTTACGCTGATCAAAAATATATATACTTTATAGGGTCGGAAATGGACATTTCGATGTGTTGCAAACGGAATGACAAAATGAATATACCCCCATCCTTCGATGGTGGGTATAAAAATATTTGATCGAGTTGGATCCCACACAATTTGTCAATCGGCTAAAAAAAGGACACGTGTCGATTTGTGGCAAAAAAATGCTCCAAAAATACGATCGTGATGATTCGAAACAGGTCTATGACATCGTGAAAGGCGATGAATCGTGAATTCACGCGTATGAGCCCGTCGACTGTATGTGTGTTTCAAGATGTGCCAAATCCATCCATCCATCCATGTCGTAATCTTACCACTAGAAAAACGCAGAAGAGTCAATTCAAACAATTCATTTGTTTGCCAATTGTCTTCCAAATAATCAGGAAACGACAATGCGAGCTCCGACCGTTACCTACGTCGGAGCTGCAACGGTTGGTGAGGAAAGCAAAACGTACAGGAAACGAGGTACTAATAGGGTGCGATGCGAACTCTCATCATGGAGTAGTACCAACATTTATAAGCGGGCCCAAACCCTTGCAGATTTCTTGAATACTAACGACCTAGTTACACTTAATATTGGTAACATCGCTACCTTTGTTAAAAGGATTAGGGAGAAAGTTTTGGATGTGACAATATCGGAAAATGTAGTCAATCAGGTTCAGAATTAAAGGGTCTCCTTCTCAGAGAATCGCTACATAATGTCTTGAATAGCACGGCCAGCGCCTAATCCGATAAGCTTCCGTAATAAGTTGAAAACCAACCAAGAAGACGTGGATAACTTTGTCCAAGCATAGAAGACATTGACGACTAAGTCAACAGGATTACGACTGTACTAGTGGAGTACTCTTCGAGAAAGGAAATCAGCCCAAAAAATATACTGGATGACTGGGGAGATTCGCAACTTTGGGAAAGAGGTCCGCAGACTTTTTACGAGAGCACGTCGTAACAAATAGGAAAATTATTGGGATGTTTATTACGCACGGCTCAGGGAATACGATAAGATAACCAGAGCGTCAAAACGTGCCGTAGGACCTGCATATACTCCGAAAGCCTGGCAGGAGGAAAGGGCGGTATTTGTACCAAAGCCCGGCTAGACAAGTTATCCGACACCAAAGGCCTACAGGCCTCGTTTCTACTCAAAACCATGGAACGTATTGTAAATACCATGATTAAGAGTAGGACATCCCGCTTAATGTTCCCTTACAAACGGCATGTCAAGGAAAGGTCGGTGGAGAATTGCCCTGCACGAGGATGTGCATTAAATAGAAGAATCTTTCGATGCCAAGACGTACACATTGGCGGTTTGCATTGACATCGAGGGGGCTTTCAACAAAGTTTAACTGATCCAATCCTTAGATCAGAACCATATGCTAAGAAACAGATGGATAAATTGTTGGTCCTATGCCATAAATATAAGGGAGAAAGAGACACAGGGCACGTCACAGGGGGGCATATTATCGCCACTGCTTTGATTGACCATCATAAATGACGTATTACGGATGCTGGCTGAGAAGGGATTTGAACCCGTCTGCTAAGCAGATATGTTCGTCCATATAGATGTTCGTCCGATTTGCAGTAATAATGCAATAAAAAGGTCATTTGTTAACCGATTCTCTCGATATTTGGTAAGAAGGAGTTTCTTATGACTATCGAAATTATTGGTGAATTTCATGGACATCGGTTTAGATTTAGTTATAGCTCCCATATATATACATAGCCCGATTTTCACTCCTAGAGCCATTGCAAGCGCATTTATTGACCAATCTTTCCAAAATTTTGTACAACGCCTTCCTCATCGACTTCGTCAATATAAGAGAAGTTAGCTTGAAATCGGTTCAGATTTAGATATAGCTCCCTTATATATGTTCGTCCGATTTGCAGTAATAATGCAATAAAATGGTCATTTGTTAACTGATTCTCTTGAAATTTGACTCTCAGCATTACTGGTGAATTTCATAGAAATCGGTTCAGATTTAGATATATCCCACTTTTATATATATCGCCCGATTTTCACTCCTATAACCATTGCAATTGCATTTATTAATCAATTTTCCCAAAACTTTGTACAACGCCTTGCCCAACGACTTCCACATTATCTGAGAAGTTTGTTCGAAATCGGTTCAGAGTTAGATATAGCTCCTATATATATTTGTCAGATTTTGGGCAATTTACAGTTTGAACATATTTGCTCGCCGAGGTCCATGAAAATTGGTTCAGAAGTGGATATAGTTTCTACATTGTAGAAGTGGATATAGCTTCTACATTGTACAAGTTGATATAGCTTCTACATAGGGTAGGTGTAGGATATTATACAGTCGGCACCGCCCGACTTTTGCCCTTCCTTACTGGTTTTTAATCGAAAATAGAGATATGTGGCTCGAGTAGAAAGTGTTGGAAAAAGAAAGACGACGCAGCGGACAGAGCCCGCTCAAGCTAGTATATTTTAAAAGCGTCCTTTTAACATCGTAGCGCATAGGTTAGCATGTCCGCTTATGACGCTGAATAACGTCGAATCCCGACGAGATCATGAGAAAAAATTTTCAGCGGTGGTTTTCCCCTCCTAATGCTGGCAACATTTGTGAGGTAGTATGCCATTTTAAACTTTTCTTTCGGAGGCCCCTTATCATTGAGCTTAAAAGGAGGTCCCTTATCATTGAGCTCAAGCTTTAATCGGAGTGCTCTCATTGATATGTGAGAAGTTTGCCCCTGTTCCTTATTGGAATGTTCTTGGATAAAATTTGCATTTGCATTTGCATTACTTTTATCATTATTCCACATCACACAGTCTCCTCCCTTTTATCAAAAGTAGTCTCCTTCTTTCCCTTGAGGATGTTCTCCAACCAAAAAAACACCCTAATGTGCAACATTTCTATATCACCACTTAACCGGTGGGTTTTTACAAACAAAAGCTGTTCACCGTTCTTGCGTTAAAACAAATCAAAGACGTTTGTTTAGACGCTATGTAAGTGTGTGTGCGTGTGTGTGTGTGTGTGTTTTGTTTAAATGTATGAATAAATAATTTAACATCAACAAAGAAAAAAATGTTTGTGCATACGTACTCGTATCTACGTTGATTTCCTTTTTGTCTAAACATAATTTTTTTTTTTGTGTGTTGACTTTGTATTCTAGAGAAAATTATAAACGTATTTCTTCCTGTGCTCAGCCAGGCGCGGAATGGCCGTTTAGTTGGTCAACAATTTTTTGGGCTGCACGCATCGCGGCATAAGCGTCCGAAAAAGAAACAGCATAGGCATCAGCGTCAGCCAACATTTGCGTTAGCATCAGAGACGACGGTGGTTGTGGGCAGCGTAACATGCCTATTCCAATATGCGATTACAATTTTGTTTGGTGTTTTTTTTTTTTGCTCTTTGTTGGCCTCATCTATGTCTAGGCGGGGTGCTTTACAATCGAGATTTGTTTAAACATATCCAAAGATCTGAAACAACAAAAACATATGTGCGCTAGTCAGTCTATCTGCCTGTCTGTCTATCCGTTCCACCATCTGAATGTATATTTTCGTAATTACATATTTTACACACACAACAAATATAAGGCAAATAAGCGCGATGAAGAAAAACGCCAAACAATCAAAAAAAAAAAGAAAAAACCAAACAAAAAAAAAAAAATCAAAAGGCAAAAGTTGCAAAGCGCATAACGTTGCGTCCAAGACTTTGTGGTGTCTGGCCACTGCCTAGTATTTGGTCTCGTGCGTGTTGAGCTAGAGCTAATGCTGCTGTTCGAATAAAAAATCATCGAAGAAAAAAGAACGCCGAAAAAATCGAGAAAAATACCCAAAACCTATATTGTCCATCATTCGTTTTGTGATATGTGCCCAAATAAGGGGAGAAATTATACTGGGCCATCAAAAAGGTCCCATACGTCTCCTTGCCACATTTGTTTAATTTCGATTTAAATCAATAAACAACGGAAACAACAACAGCAGCAAGAGAAATATGTGTTATTGTGTTTTTTACGACTCTGTTTTCACATAGAAAATAATGAAAAAAAAAAAAAAATAAATTATTTTTTTTTATTTCATATATACATATTTGTGTGCATAAATTTTAATATTTCCGAACTGTGTTTTATTTGAAAAGGAATGAATAAAAGAAATTAATTCAACGAAAACGAAAGCGAAAATAGCAACGCACTTTTTTTTACTGTCAGCCGTTTCCTTATGAGTTCATTTTACGATTCAGAGTAAGTGATTAATGTCTATTTTATTTTTATTTTTTCCTATGTGCCCAACATATTTTGGTATGTTCTACTACTCCCAATCGTCTGTATGACAGTTGGAAATAATTTAGCAATCGTAAAAAATTATAGTCGTCGCTTAGTTTGATGTATATGGGCCACTAGGGGCTAATATTCTTAAAAGGCCTTTACGAGAAAAGTTTCGTAAATATTTCCAAAAAATTGGTGTGCTTTTATTTGTGGGCATTTTGCATAATAGGCACCATATGGAAGTATCATGTATTTTGTGTTCGGCTGGGTCGAATCCTGAAGTGGCTGCACTACCAATCGCATCGACTTGGTTTTTGAAAATTTAATTTTTTTAAATAAAAGATGGCCCACTTAGCGATAGCCTTTTGAGCTACGGCTCACCGGAAATAGTAAATGGTAAATAAAAACTAACAATGCTGCCCCTTAGACGTGATATATCACAGTAAATGAAAGTCTAGAAGACTATGAAAGAACGCAATACAATATGATTTTCAGAAAATTCGCACAAAACAGCAAATTGGCCAACGCAAAAAATTCTAAGAAAAAAACAAATAGTGGTACTAAGATCCCTTTGAATTTTGCAGATAAAAGTGTCCTCCGAAAACCAACAATAAATTAATAAATTATACTTCTTTCGAGCAAAGATGATTTCGAAATCGCATTTTTTAGTCGCATTTTCTGTGGAAGCTACAAATATTGGGTTGCCCAAAAAGTAATTGCGGATTTTTCATATAGTCGGCGTTGACAAATTTTTTCACAGCTTGTGACTCTGTAATTGCATTCTTTCTTCTGTCAGTTATCAGCTGCTACTTTTAGCTTGTTTTAGAAAAAAAGTGTAAAAAAAGTATATTTGATTAAAGTTCATTCTAAGTTTTATTAAAAATGCATTTACTTTCTTTTAAAAAATCCGCAATTACTTTTTGGGCAACCCAATATTATTAAGTACAAAAAAATTTTTCCATGCTTTTAGGGGACATATGGATTAAAAACCAGTAAGGAAAGGTAAAAGTCGGGCGGTGATAACTTTATAATACGATACACCTACGCTATAGGTACAAAGTGGGAGCTGTATTTAATTCTGAACTAATTTTGATGGACTTCGGTGGATGTTTTCAGATGGGTTATTAAACAATTCGATTGGCAAATGACAGCATTATTGCAAACTATCCAAAATCTAATGAACATATATATGGGTGCTATATCTTAATCTGAACAGATTTCGAGCAAACTTATTAGATACTTGCCGAAACGGGCCCGCTCCGCTGCGCCTTCTTTAACTCTCTAACATCTTTTTAGGGTGAGGACACTTCGCCCTGAATGCGGATATCGAATCCGTGCCATTGTAGCCTATGACGCTGAACGCGTTCGAATCCTGGCGAGAACATCGAACAAAGCGGTGTTTATCCCCTCTTAATCTTGGCGACATTTGCGAGGTACAATGCCATGCATGGTCATTATAAAAAATTTTCCTCAAAGAAATGTCGCACTGCGGGACGCTGTTCGGACTCGGCTTTAAACAAGTAAAAAGGCGTTAAGTTCGGCCGGGCCGAACTTTGGATACCCACCACCTTATGTTACATAGCAGTTATATCAAAATATGTTCCGATTTGGACCAAATAATAATAAGTATAGTAGCTATCTATATCTAAAAATAAACCGATCTGAACCATATACGACACGGATGTCGAAAAGCATGAGCCATTGTGGCAAATTTCAGTGATATCGGATTATAAATACGCCTTTTATGGGGCCAAGACTTTGCATTTTATGGGCCCAAAATCTTTAATCGAGAGATCGGTCTATATGGCAGCTATATCCAAATCTGAACCGATCTGGGCCAAATTGAAGAAAGATGTCGAAGGGCCTAAGACAATTAACGTTCCCAAACTTTAGCAAAATCGGATAATAAATGGGCCTAAGACCCCAAATCGGAGGATCGGTCTATATGGCAGCTATATCCAAATCTGCACCGATCTAGGCCAAATTGACGAAGAATGTCGAAGGGCCTAACACAATTCACTGTCCCGTATTTCATCAAAATCGGACAATAAAAGTGGCTTTTGTGGGCCTTAGACCCTAAATCGGAGGATCGGTATATATGGCAGCTATATCCAAATCTGAACCGATCTGGGCCTAATTAACGAAGGAAGTCGAAGGGCCTAACACAATTCACTGTCCCGAATTTCATCAAAATCGGATAATAAAAGTGGCTTTTGTGGGCCTAAGACCCCAAATCGGAGGATCGGTCTATATGGCAGCTATATCCAAATCTGGACCGATCTGGGCCAAATTGACGAAGGATGTCGAAGGGCTTAACACAATTCACTGTCCCGTATTTCATCAAAATCGGATAATAAAAGTGGCTTTTGTGGGCCTAAGACCCCAAATCGGAGGATCGGTCTATATGGCAGCTATATCCAAATCTGCACCGATCTGGGCCAAATTGACGAAGGATGTCGAAGGGCTTAACACAATTAACTGTCCCGTATTTCATCAAAATCGGATAATAAAAGTGGCTTTTGTGGGCCTTAGACCCTAAATCGGAGGATCGGTCTATATGGCAGCTATATCCAAATCTGAACCGATCTGGGCCAAATTAATCAAGGATGACAAAGGTCCTAACTCAACTCCCTCTCAGTGAAATCGGGTAATAAATGGGGCTTTTATGGATCTAAGACCCTTAATCGGCGGATCGGTCTATATGGGGGCTATATCAAGATATAATCCGATATAGCTCATCTTCGAACTTAACCTGCTTATGGACAAAAAAAGAATCTGTGCAAAGTTTCAGCTCAATATCTCTATTTTTAAAGACTATAGCGTGATTTCAACAGACAGACGGACAGACGGACGGACATGTCTATATCGTCTTGGATTTTTACGTTGATCAAGAATATATATACTTTATAGGGTCGGAAATGGATATTTCGATGTGTTGCAAACGGAATAACGAAATGAATATACCCTCATCCTTCGGTAGTGGGTATAAAAAAGGTCCCTTATCATTGAGTTTAAACTTGAATCGCAAAGCACTCATTGATGTGTGAGAATTTCCCCTTCTCGATTCCTGGTGGTAATGTTCTTCCTTAGGGTAATGTTCTCATTAGGGGAGCGATGGCACCTCAGACATTTTGACTCAAATATGAATATCAAATTCGTGCTGCACTTCAAAATCCCTTTAATTTGAGCCCCCTTATTGCCATTGCCGGTAAATATGAGCCGTTTGGAGGGTGTTTTGTGGCTGGGGCGGCCACCGGCACTTTGCTTTGAAAATAGATATCAAATTCGTTTTTTATTCCCAACCGACATGAAGTCCAGTTTAGGGGGTGCTTTAAGGCGTACCCCCAAATACTTGGCTCCAAAATTGGCTATCAAATTCATTTTTTATTCTCAAATACCTTTCATTTGAATCCCATATTGTCATAATAGATCAAATAACCCATTTGACGTATCTTTAGGAGGAAAAGCGCCACCTAGACTTGAACGCAAATTTTAGTGTCATATTCGTAATCTACTCCCTAATACCTTTCATTTGAGTCCCCTATATTCGAATATATCTGTTTAGAGGAGTTTTTGGGTTGGGAGGGTGGGCGGTTGGGGGTTCGGCCGCTGTGTACTTGAACCCAAATTTTAATACCATATTCGTGTTCTGGTCTCCAATACGAGTCATCTGATACCTTTATTGTGCCAATCGGACCTCTTTCGCATATTGGTGCCGTTTTTGAGATAAAGGGAAGGAAGGGTCCGCCTCCACCCGGTATCTAAAAATTAAATAGCCTATGTTTCCTTCTAGACAAGCGTACACAATCTATAAAAATTTTAAGAAAATCGGCTCAGCCAAGTATCATATAGTCATAATGGGTCTAATGGCGTTTTTGAGGGGTGGCGTGACCCCCTATACTTCGATCTGATTTTGTATGTCAGATTCGAAATCTACTCCCAAATACCTTTCATTTAAGCCCCATACTGAAATGAACGTCCAATATGTCTGTTTGCCGTAGTTTTGTGGTTGGGGCGGCCCGATGGGTACTTAGACTCAAATTTAAATTCCATATTCGTATTCTACTCTCCAATACCTATCATTTGATACCTATATTATGCCGATCGGTTCACTTTTGATTTTGGGTTGTGTTTTTGGCATAAGGGGGAGGGTCCGTCCCCCTTCCGATACCGAAAAATTATATAGCCTATGTTTCTTTCCAGACCAACCTACACAATATGCGAAAATTTCGAGAAAGTCAATTCTGTCGTTTTTCATTCTCTACGGAACAAACAAAACGATTCCCATATATCCGTGATTGGCTAAGGTGCCCATTTTGGGCGTTTTGTGGGGGTGGGGTGACCCCCTACACCTTGACATGAATTTGTATGCTAGGTTCATTATCTACTCCCGCATATTTTTCATTTCATACCCATATTGTCCTTATCGGTCGACTTTTGATTTTGGGTGGTGTTTTTGGGGTAACGGTGGAGGGTTCATCCGTTATCAATAAATTATAAAGCCCGTCCCTACTTTCTGACCATATTCGTTATCTAACCCCGAATACCTTTCATTTAGTCCCATATTATCATAATCGTAAATTAAACGTATTCACCGATTTCTATGAAATTCACCAGTAATATTGAAAGACTCAAAAAAATCCTTCCAGGTAAATTTTGAGAGAATTCCTTAACAAACGATTAGTCCAAATCTGACGAACATATATATCAGAGCTATATCTAAATCTCAACCGGTTTCCTACAAACTTTGTAGATATTGTGGTGGTCGCCGAGGACAGCGTTGTGCAAAATTTTGGCAAGATTGGTTAATAAATGCGCTTGCAGTGGCTCTAGGAGTGAAAATCGTGCGATATACATATATGAGAGCTATATCTACATCTGGACCGATTTCTATGAAATTCACCAGTACGGTTGAGAGTCATAAGAAAATCCCTCTTGCAAAATTACAAGAGAATCAGTTAACAAATGAGCTCTTCATTGCAATATTTCTCAAAATCGGGTGAACATATACATGGGAGCTATATCTAAATCTGAACCAATTTTGAGCAAGGTTAGGTTAGGCAAGGTTTAAGTGGCAGTCTTCCATCAGACTCATTTAGACGTTTTCGTCCATTGTGATACCACAGGAACAGAAGAAGGAAGATGCCTTCTAGTTCCTACAGTCGAAGAGTCCAGACCACGTTACAAGGCCCAATAATTTGCGAATGTTCACATCCGCTAAATCAGACAGATTCTCAAAGAAATTAGAACTAAAGTGGAGCTCATTCTAACTGCTAGTGCGGGACACACACACTTAAGGTGTTCTATAGTATTTTCTTCTTCGATGTACTCACAGCTTCTGCAAAGTCGTTGCTGGCAACTGATGACTGAGACGTCTGTTTTAGCCAATGGTAGCAAAGCGGTAGACCTTTTCAAGTCTAGAGTAGGCCACGTAGTTTTGGAATGCTCACAGCCCCCTCTTTGTGACCATCTATCATTCGTTATCCTTCGGGTCTGGTCCTGAAAACTTTTCTTACATGTCGCTAGAGGCATACCCACAGATTTCAGTATCCCTGGAATGTGACTATGTAGTCTTGCAAGCGCGTCCGCTTTACAATTCCCTGGGATATCTCTGCTGCCCGGCAACCAGAACAGGTGAATTTTAAACTGATCAGCCATCTCGTTGAGAGATCTGCGACAGTCGAAGGCAGTGGCTGCCTGGCTGATATGAGAAGATATTTATGCCAATCGTCGTAATGACATTTTATCTTAGTTATTCCACCACTTCCTTAATTGCAAGGATATCTGCTTGATACACTCTGCAGTGGTCGACTTACCTTTTTGATATGGCCAGTTCTAGATCTTTAGAGTACCCCCAAAGCCCACCTGGTAGTTTAGTTTGGAATCATCCGTATAGAAGTCTATGTAAGTTCTATTACCAGAAATGTCATAGTACCAATGGGCTCTGTCAGGAATAGTGGTACAGTACTTTTTATTGAAAAGCGGCTCAGATAGGGTGTATCCACACTGCTTGGAACATCGGATATTGTATGAAGGATATCAATGAGAAGCGCCCATAACCTCACGGCAGTGATCGCTGCAATTTGTCTAGTCACAATGTCCAGAGGCTTAAGATGTAGCATTAAATTCAGTGCATCAGATGGTGTTGTCCTCAGTGCGGCTGTGATGCACAAACAAGCCATCCTTTGGATCCGGTTAAGTATTGAACAGTAGGTGGACTTTGAAGCGCCGTCGACCAGATCACAACACCATATAGCATTATAGGTCTGACAACTGCAGTACATACCCAATGCATGACACGCTGTCTAAACCCCCAACTTTTGCCAATGGCTCTCTTGCAGGTGTATAGGGCAAGAATTGCCTTTCTTGCCCTTTCCAAAATGTTGGATTTGAAGTTCAATTTTCTGTCCAACAAAACACCTAGGTATTTTGCGCTTTCCCAAGGAGACACGTGCCACTGTAGGCAACTTGTATCTCCTGCTGAAGAGAACTACTTCTGTCTTGTACTGATTTATACGTAGACCACTTTCGGTATCCCACTCAAATGTTACACGTAGAGCTTCCTGAGGTATATCTCTTAGAGTGCTGTAAAACTTTCCCCTAGCCGCAATTGCCACGTAATCAGGGTACGCGACCACTTTTACACCTTTTTCTTCCAGAGACAATGGTTATAATGGTTATATTCTAAAGTAGAGGAGGCAGTACACCTCCTTGAGGTTTTCCTTTGCTGACCCATTTTTTTTAGATTCACAGATCCCGAACCTGCCGTAATGCCTCTTTTAGTAAGTTATAAATAAACTTTCTTGCGGTAGAGTTGGGGCCTATAAACCTCAACTCCTTCATGATTGACATCGGTTTTACATTATCGAAAGCACTTTCAATGTCAACAAATGCTACCATTGTATATTACTTGACAGCTATGTAGCCGACTAGGTCATGAAGGGCTGTTTCAGTGGATTTGCCTTTACTATATGCATGCTGCTGCCGAGACAGGCGATCTCCAGGGATCTTTGCCCTAGGATATGTTTCTATCAACCTCTCAAGGGTTTTCAGCATAAAGGATGACAGACTAATAGGACGAAAATCGCCTTAGTGTGGTAGGGTTTTCCTGCTTTCAGAATGAAAATGACCTTCGTGTCCCTCTTACAGGTACATATAGTATGCTGATACAAGCAGAATATATCTCCCTAAGCTCAGGAACCAGTGTATCAGACACAGCTTGTAATTAAACCGGTGATATATCATCAGGGCCAGGCAACTTAAAGGATTCGCAACTTACATTCTCTGACTTCTGAATATACCCCACCATAATAGGTCTCGAGGACAAAATCTTCCTTAGCCTAGAGGCCTCAGATGTATCCTCCACGGAGCTGCACAATTCTTCACATGACTTTTTCTGAGCCTTTTACAGCTCGCGCTTATATTTTTTTTAAATGGGCTTATAGATGTCCCAATCGTGTGGTGCACTTGTGCCTTTCGTCCTGTTTAAGAGTTTTCTGACATCCTTCATTGGACCAAACAACTATGGGATCCACCATGGCGGTCGCTGTTTGCCCCTTGGCTTGGCACTAGGACATGCTAACACAAGCGAGTCATTTAGGGCCTCCTTGAACTGCTTGACCACTATGTCAATGTTCTCTGCAGTTTCCAAAACCTATCCTGGTCTAGAAGGGATTACGAGCAAATTTTGTAGATATTGTGGATGTCGTTGAGGAAAGCGTTTTACAAAATTTAGGGAAGATTGGTCAATAAATGCGCTTGCGGTATCTCTAGGAAGGAAAATTGGGCAATATATAAATTTCAAGCTGGTAACTCAACGCGTTCGACCGCCATCGTGATTTCAACAGACGGACGGACAAACGGAAGGACAGGCGGTCGGTCGGACGGACGGACATGCCTAAATCGACTCAGAACGTCGAGACGATCAAGAATATATAAACTTTGCGGGCTCTTAGAGGAATATTTCGAGGTGTCACAAACGGAATGACTAGATTAGTATACTCCCATCCTATGGTGGTGAGTATAAAAAGGTTTTAGGCAAATTGGATACGAACTGCTCTATCAGGTGCTTAAAAAGTCAAGTCAAACGTTTATATGGCAGCTGCTTCTCAGTTTAATATTTCAATGATATATCCCTTACATTTGGTAGATTCGGTCATGACGAACTAAACTAATTATACTCAGCACCGATGGACGGGGGTATATTCATTTTTTCATTCCGTCTGCAACACATCGACATATGCATTTCCGACCCTATAAAGTGTTATTATATATTCTTGATCAGCGTAAAATCAAAGACGATCTAGCAATATCCTTCTGTCTGTTGAAATCACGCTACAGTCTTTAAAAATAGAGATATTGAGCTGAAACTTGGCACAGATTTTTTTTCTCCATAAGCTGGTTAAGTTCGAAGATGTGCTATATAGGCCTACATCTTGATATAGCCCCCATATAGACCGATCCGCCGACTTATGGTCTTTGGCCCATAAAAGGAGCATTTATTGTCCGATTTCGCCAAAATTTGGGACAGTGGGTTATGTAAGGCACTTCGACATCCTTCTTCAACTTCGTCCAGATCGGTCCGGATTTGGATATAGCTGCCATATAGACCTATCTCTCGATTTGAGGTCTTGGGCCCATAAATGGCTAATTTTTTGTCCGATTTCGACGAACTGTGAGTTGCGTTAGGCTCTTCGATATTTTTCTGCAATTTAGCCCAAATCGGTCCAGATTTAGATATACATGTCATATAGACCGATCTCTCGATTTAATGTTTTGGGCCGATAAAAGGCGCATTCATTGTCCGATTTCGCCAAAATTTGGAACAGTGAGTTGTGTTTGGGCCTTCCACATCCTTCCTCAATTTGGGCCGGATCAGTTCAGATTTGGATATAGCTG
Organism: Stomoxys calcitrans; assembly: GCF_963082655.1. NCBI lineage: Eukaryota > Metazoa > Arthropoda > Insecta > Diptera > Muscidae > Stomoxys > Stomoxys calcitrans. Next base: position 202,939,701 of record NC_081553.1, read on the forward strand.
CCATATAGACGATGTCTCGAGTTAAGGTTTTGGGCTGATAAAAGGCGCATTTATTGTCCAATTTCGCCGAAATTTGGAACAGTGAGTTGCGTTAGGTTCTTCGACATTATTTTTCCATTTGGCCTAGATCGGTTCAGATTTGGATATAGCTGCCATATAGACTGATCTTTCGATTTAAGGTTTTGGGCCCATAAAAGGCGCATGTTTTCTCCGATTTGGAAAAAAATTGGGACTGTGGGACATTCTTTGTTTGATGTCGCTGAAATTTGGGACAATGATTTGCGTTATGCCCTTTGACATCTTTCTTCAATTTGGCCCAGATCGGTCCAGATTTGGATATAGCTGCCGTATAGACCGATCTCTCGATTTATGGTTTTGGGCCCAGAAAAGCCGCATTTATTGTCTGATTTCGCCTAAATTTGGAACAGTGAGTTGCGTAAGGCACTTGGACATTTTTCTGCAATGTAGCCCAGACCGGTCTAGATTTGGATATAGCTGCCATATAGACCGATCTCTCGATTTAAGGTTTTGGGCTCATAAAAGGCGCTTGTTTTGTCCGATTTCGAAAAAAAATGGGACAGTGAGTTGTGTTAGGCCCATCGACATCCCTCCTCAATTTTGCTCAGATCGGTTCAGATTTGGATATAGCTGCCATATTGTCCGAATTTGCCAAAATTTTTGGCAGTGAGTTGTGTTAGGATCGTCAATATTCTTCTTCAATTTGGCTTAGATCGGTCCAAATTTGGTTATAGCTGCCATATAGACCGATCTCTCCATATAAGGTCATGGGCCCATAAAGGGCGCATTTATTGTCCCGTTTTAACGAAATTGGGGACAGTGAGTTGCGATAGGCTCTTCGATAACTTTGTGCAATTTAACTTAGATCGGTCCAGATTTGGATATAGCTATATATAGATCGATCTCTCGATTTATGGTTTATGTCCATTAAAGGCGCATTTATTGTCCGATTTCGCCGAAATTTGGGACAGTGAGTTGTGTTAGGCCCTTCAATATTCTTCTTAATTTTGGCTTAGATTGGTCCAGATTTGGATATAGCTGCCATATAGTCCGATCTCTCGATTTGTGGTTTTGGGCCCATAGAAGGCGCATTTATTGTCCGATTTCGCCGAAATTTTTTACGGTGAGTTGTGTCAGGCCCCTTTACATCCTTCTTCAATTTGGCCTAGGTCGGTGTAGATTTGGATATATTTAGCTATAGACCGATCTCTCGATTTAAAGTCTTGGCCCCATAAAAGGCACATTTATACTCAGATTTCGCTCAAACTGTACACAGTTCAGATCGTTCAGTTCACAGGTTCAGATCGGTTTATTTTTAGATATAGCTACTACAAAAACCAATATTTTGTTATACACAATTGAACATTGACTTGTACTTTTTACACCACTCCATATACATGTCGAATTTGGTCCCAATCGGACCATACTTCGATTGGGACCTATGCTATGGGGGCATAAATTATGCATTTTGTGAAGGATTGTGACGAGAGGTGGTTTACATATATAACCGAAGTGGTGGGTATCCAAAGTTCGACCAGGCCGAACTTAACGCCTTTTTACTTGTGTTGATAAAAATGAAAATTTTCTTTTATGCAGACCAAATCAAATTTTTCAACGTATATTTTTACTCTCTCACTAGAGAAATTTTGATCATATCTATCATACCCTGACTACGATAAATAATAAGCACATAATGAAAGAATAGGCCTCTGCCTAAATTGATTATATTTCTTAAGATATATTTACTATACCGAGAAATGTTTGGAAATTTTTCCAATAAAATCTTACTTGAAGTGAAATGGGATCTACATAGCCTGGTGTGCATGTTTAAGATAAACAAATTCCTAAAGCAGCTATAAATTGAATATTAATTAAAATATTTCTACATTACGAATAATAGCGAGACTTTAAGAAGATTCATGAAGATTTAACGAACTGAAATTTTAAATAGCAACAAAAATTTTCCAAATTTATGTTATCGTACAGATATAGGTCAAAAAGTTAAAAAAATATAAATAGAATTGAAAAAAAAACAAAATTGTTTACAAGAAGGCAAATTATGGCAAAGTGTAAGGTACGGACAAATTGCTACTCATAAAATCGCATTTAATTTTTATCATTATTGTATTTTCACTCATTTTTCAAAAGAACGCCACACATGTTTGTTGGCTATGGGATCCAAGTGAAATTGTTGTGACCTGGGCTGTGCACAGTAAGACAGTGATTAACGTTGAAAAGTTGAAGAAACTGTCGGCAAATGTTTCAAATGATGGCTGAAGGCAAAACATGATATTTATTTTTTAACAAAGAAAATGAAAACAAATCATAGGCATTAAACAAACACATCACGCAAAATTAAACATTTCAAATTTTCAAGAAAACAAAAAAAAAAAACACTAAGATAAACAAAACACAAAAAGAATTTCACTTACACTCTCACTAAAACTCAAATTCCAATTAAACATTTTAACTAACAAATGGAAATGTGTTCTCTTTTTTCTCTTTCTTCTCTTGTTACTACAAAAACTTACACTCCAAAATGGCTTTTGGTTCTCTTTGAAAAAAAAATCCCATCTTTTTCACATGTTTTATTTGAATAATTTTGTTTTTCTGTTACAAAAAAAAAAAATAATTATTTGCATATGTATAATTTTCCATTTCCCTTCTTGGCCATCCTATTCTTTATTTTGTTTTTGTTTTCTCTTTCTCTTGTTATTGGTGGTCTCCCTATATTTTCATGTTATGGGAAATAATTACGCTCGACAATGCTACGAGAACGGAGACGGCATGCGCACTTCAAACTAAACAACAGGTAAATTTTTTCATATTTTCCTTTCCACTTTTCACTTTTGTTTTTCTTTTAGTTTTCCCCATCATACACATAGTTGTTGTTTTAACTAAGCAAAAACAAAAATCCCTTATGTAGGCTAATTGTTTAAATTTAGAAAGTTTTTACTTTCTTAAAAAAACATCATTCTGATAAATGGCTAACATGTGCTTACATGACTTGTTGTATTAAATTTTCCAACAGGGTGAGGAAAACACTTTTCACCACGGTTTCTAAGATAATTGTGTTGGTATTGACATGGGGACAAAATTCAATATTAGCTTTTGTGATCATGGACAAACATTTTTAGCCAGATCTGTCAAAAGTGGATTGTAAACATTTTTACTATTCAAAAAAAAAAAAATTATATCAACATTTTGGTACATGATATCAACATGGCTTATGGGGCATTCCACGATAATTGTCGATGATAATAAATATAACAAGTAAAAGCGTGCTAAGTTCGGCCGGGCCAAATCTTATATACCCTCCACCATGGATCGCATTCGTCGAGTTCTTTTCCCGGCATCTCTTCTTAGGCAAAAAAAAAAAAATAAAAGAAAAGATCTGCTCTGCTATTAGAGCGATATCAAGATATGGTCCGGTTTGGACCACAATTAAATTATATATTGGAGAAAGATCGATTTATATGGGAGCTGTATCGGGCTATAGACCGATTCAGACCATAATACACACGTATGTTGATGGTCATGAGAGAATCTGTCGTACAAAATTTCAGGCAAATTGGATAAGAATTGCGCCCTATAGAAGCTCAAGAAGTCAAGTCCCCAGATCTGTTTACATGACAGCTATATCAGATTATGAACCGATTTGAACCATACTTGGCGCAGTTGTTGGACATCATAACAAAATACTTCGTGCAAAATTTCATTCAAATCGGATAAGAATTGCGCCCTCTAGAAGCTCAAGAAGTCAAGTCCCCAGATCTGTTTATATGACAGCTATATCAGGTCATGGACCAATTTGAACCATACTTTGCACAGTTGTTGGACATCATAAGAAAACACGTTGTGCAAAAATTCATTCAAATCGGATAAGAATAGCGTCCTCTAGAGGCTCATGAAGTCAAGACCCAAGATCGGTTTATATGGCAGCTATATCAGGTTATGAACCGATTTGAACCATACTTGGAACAGTTGTTGGACATCATAAGAAAACACGTCGTGCAAAATTTCATTCCAATCGGATAAGAATTGCGCACTCTAGAGGCTCAAGAAGTCAAGACCCAAGATTGGTTTATATGACAGCTATATCAGGGTATGAACCGATTTGAACCATACTTGGCGCAGTTGTTGGACATCATAACAAAATACTTCGTGCAAAAATTCATTCAAATCGGATAAGAATAGCACCCTCTAGAGGCTCAAGAAGTCAAGACCCAAGATTGGTGTATATGACAGCTATATCAGGTCATGGACCGATTTAAACCATACTTGGCACAGTTGTTGGATATCAAAACAAAACACGTCGTGACGAATTTCATTCAAATCGGATAAGAATAGCGCCCTCTAGAGGCTCAAGAAGTCAAGACCCAAGATCGGTTTATATGACAGCTATATCAGGTTATGGACCGATTTGAACCATACTTGGCACAGTTGTTGGATATCATAACAAAACACGTCATGCGAAATTTCATTCCAATCGGATAAGTATTGCGCACTCAAGAAGCTCAAGAAGTCAAGTCCCCAGATCTGTTTATATGACAGCTATATCAGATTATGAACCGATTTGAACCATACTTGACGCAGTTGTTGGACATCATAACAAAATACTTCGTCCAAAAATTCATTCAAATCAGATAAGAATTCCGCACTCTAGAGGCTCAAGAATCAAGACCCAAGATCGGTTTATATGACAGCTATATCAGATTATAAACCGATTTGAACCATACTTGGCGCAGTTGTTGGATATCATAACGAAACACGTCATGCGAAATTTCATTCCAATCGGATAAGAATTGCACACTCTAGAGGCTTAAGAAGTCAAGACCGAAGATCGGTTTATATGACAGCTATATCAGGCTATGGACTGATTTGAACCATACTTGGCACATTTGTTGGATATCATAACAAAATACTTCGTTCAAAAAGTTCATTCAAATCGGATAAGAATAGCGCCCTCTAGAGGCTCAAGAAGTCAAGACCCAAGATCGGTTTATATGACAGCTATATCAGGTTATGATCCGATTTGAACCATATTTGGTGCAGTTTTTGGACATCATAACAAAAGACGTCGTGCAAAGTTTCATTCCAATCGGATTAGAATTGCGCACTGTAGAGGCTCAAGAAGTCAAGACCCAAGATCGGTTTATATGGCAGCTATATCAAAACGTGGACCGATATGGCCCATTTATAATACCAACCGAACTACTCTAATAAGAAGTATTTGTGGAAAATTTCAAGCGGCTAGCTTTACTCCTTCGGAAGTTAGCGTGCTTTCAACAGACAGACGGACGGACGGACATGGCTAGATCGACATAAAATGTCGCGACGATCAAGAATATATATACTATATGGGGTCTCAGACGAATATTTCGAGTAGTTACAAACAAAATGACGAAATTAGTATACCCCCCATCCTATGGAGGAGGGTATAAAAAAGAGATGTATTCACTCCAACAAGAAACAAGTAAAGGCGTGCTAAGTTCGGCCGGGCTGAATGTTGGGAAACCACCACCGATCTGGGCCCGCTCCGCTGCGCCTACTTTAACTCTCTAATATGGTGGGGACACTTCTCCCTGAATGCGGATATTGAATTCGTGCCATTGTAGCCTATGACGCTAAACACGTTCGAATTCTGGCGAGAACATCGGTCAAAGCGGTGTTTATCCTCTTAATGTTAGCAAAATTTGCGAGGCACAATGTCGTGATGCGTGGTGATTTAAAAAATTTTCCCCAAAGAGGTGTCGCACTGCGGGACGCCGTTCGGACTCGACTGTAAAAAAAGATCCCCTATCATTGGGTTTAAACTTGAATCGGAAAGCACTCATTGATGTGTGAGAATTTGCCCCCTCTCGGTTCATTGTGGTAATGTTCTTCCTTAGGGTAATGTTCTCATTAGGGGAGGGATGGCACCTCAGACATTTCGACTCAAATATGGTACGCTTCCAAATCCCTTTAATTTGATGACCCATAAATATGAACCGTTTGGAGGGTATTTTGGGGTTGGGGTGGCCACCGACACTTTGAACTTTATACCCATCGAAAATGAAGTTAAGTTTAGGGGATGCTTTAGAGAGCGTACACTTGTCTCCAAAATTGGATACCAAATTCGTTTTCTACTCTCAAATACCTTTCATTTGAGTACCATATTGTCATAATGGGTCAAATAACCCATATTTGGGAGGAAAAGCGCCACCTAGACTTGAACCCAAATGTTAATGTCATATTCGTAATCTACTCCCTAATATAATTTGAGTCCCATATTATCGTGATCGGTGTAAATATATGTTTGGTAGGTTTTAGGGTGGGGCGGCCCCCCTAGGTACCCTTTCCGAAATTTGGATACCAAATTTTTATTCTTAGGGCACTATATGAGAGCACACAAAATTTCGCTTAAATCGCACAATCCATCTCCGAGATCTGGCGTTTCTGAAAATTAGGGTAAGGTAGAGATTCGGATTTGATTTGAATATAGCTGTCATATAGATTGATCTCCACCGTAGCGCAGAGGTTAGCATTTCCGTCTATGACGCTGAACGCCGTTCGAATCCTGGCAAGACCATCAGAACAAATTTTTAGCGGTGGTTTTCCCCTTCTAATGCTGGCAACATTTGTGAGGTACTATGCCATGTAAAACTTCTCTCCAAAGAGGTGCCGCACTGCGGGAAGACGTTCGGACTCGGCTATAAAAAAAGTTCCCTTATCATTGAGTTTAAATTCATGCCACACTTTCAAATCCCTTTAAAATGATGACCGGTAAATTTGAACCGTTTGGAGGGTATTTTGGGGTTGTGGCGGCCACCGACACTTTGCACTTTATACCCAACGAAAATGAAGTTCAGTTTAAGGGATGCTTTAGGGCGTACACTTGGCTCCAAAATTGGATATCAAATTCGTTTTCTACTCTCAAATACCTTTCATGTGAGTCCCATATTGTCATAATGGATTAAATAACCCATTTGACATATATTTAGGAGGAAAAGCGCCATTTAGACTTGAAAGCAAACTTTAACGACATATTCATAATCGACTCCCTAATACCTTTTATTTGAGTCCCACATAGCCAAGGTTGGCTAATATGCCCATTTGGGGTTGGGGTTAATTTTTTTCTACATTCCAAACTTCTGTCAAAACAGAAAAAGTTAAAGCTTCTAGGATCCGAACAAGGATGATCGAGTGACCGGCTTACAAGGGAGCTAAATCAGGTTATAGAATGATTTGGACCGTACTTAAAACAGTTGTTGGAAGACATAACGGAACACCTCAAGCTAAATTTTAGCCATATCGCTCAAAAATTGGTGCTGGTAAGGGCTCAAGAAGTCAAATCGGGAGATCGGTTTATATGGGAGCTATATCAGGTTATAGACGGATTTGAACCGTACATTACACAGTCGTTGGTAATCATAACAGAACACCACATGCAAAATTTCAGCCAAATCACCCGAAAATTGCGGCTAGTAAGGGCTCAAGAAGTCAAATCGGGAGATCGGTTTACATGGGAGCTATATCAGGTTATAGACCAATTAAGACCGTACTAGGCGCTTCCAATAAGGAAGTCGTAACAGAACACTACATGCAAAATTTCTGCAAAATCAGACAAAATGTGCAGCTTGTAAGGGCTCAAGAAGTCAAAACGGGAGATCAGTTTATATGGGAGCTATATCTAAATCTGAACCAATATGGCCCATTTGCAATCCCCAACGACCTACCTACGTCGATATCAAGTATCTCTGCAAAATTTCGAGCGGCTATCTCTACGCTAAATCTGAACCGATATGGCCCATTTGCAATCCCAAACGATCTACGCCGATATCAAGTATCTCTGCAAAATTTCAAGCGGCTAGCTCTACGCAACCGACCGCTATCGTGATTTCGACCGACGGACGAACATGGCTATATGGACTCAGAACATCGTGACGATCAAGAATTTATAAACTTCATGGGGTCTTAGACGAATATTTCGAGGTGTTACAAACGGAATGACTAGATTAGTACAACCCCATCTTATGGTAATGGGTATAAAATCATTGACACGGCCAGGCTTAAGAAAGTTCTTGAACGAATAGTAGGCAAATGAAGATATATTGGGTTGCCCAAAAAGTAATTGCGGATTTTTTAAAAGAAAGTAAATGCATTTTTAATAAAACTTAGAATGAACTTTAATCAAATATACTTTTTTTACACTTTTTTCTACAGCAAGCTAAAAGTAACAACTGATAACTGGCAGAAGAAAGAATGCAATTACAGAGTCACAAGCTGTGAAAAAATTTGTCAACGCCGACTATATGAAAAATCCGCAATTACTTTTTGGGCAACCCAATATGTCTCAATGGCTGTTTACATTTTTTAGGGTTTTTATACCCTCCACAATAGGATGGGGGTATACTAATTTCGTCATTATGTTTGCAGATCCCCAAAATATTCGTCTAAGACCCAATTGAGTATATATATTCTTGATCGTAATGACATATTAAGTCGATCTAGCCATGTCCGTCAGTCTGTCCGTCCATCTGTCTGTCCAAAGCACGCTAACTTTCGAAGGAGTAGAGCTAGCCACTTGAAATTTTTCATAAATACTTCTTATTACTGTAGGTTGATTGAGATTATAAATGGGATATATCGGTCCTTGTTATGATATAGCTGCCATAGAAAACGATATTGGATTTTGACTTCTTGAGCCGCTATAGGGCGTAATCCTTATCCGATATGGCTGAAATTTTGCTGTTTTGTTATGATTTTCAACAACTGTGCCTAGTACGGTCCAAATAGGTCTACAACCTGATGTCATATAAATTGATCTTGGGTCTTGGATTCTTAAGCCACTAGTGGGCGCAAGTCTTATCCGATTTAGCTGAAACTTGCGTGATGTGTTTTTTATGACTTTCAACAACTTTGATAAGTTTGGTTGAAATCGGTTCATAACCTGATATTGCTGTCATATAAACCGATCTGGGGTCTTGAATTCTTGAGCCACTAGAGGGCGCAATTTTTATCCGATTTGGCTAAAACTAGCATGATGTGTTTTTTATGACTTTCAACAACTTTGATAAGTATGGTTGAAATCAGTCCATAACCTGATTTAGCTGCCATATAAACAGATCTGGGGTCTTGAAATCTTGAGCCACGAGAGGGCGCAAGTCTCATCCGATTGGGCTGAAATATAGCATGACGTGTTTTGTTATGACTTTCAACAACTGTACCAAATGTGGTTCAAATCGGTCCATAACCTGATTTAGCTGTTAAAGAAACCAATCTGGAATCTTGACTTCTTGAGCCTCTAGAAGGCGCAATTCTTATCCGATTTGGCTGAAATGATGTGTTTTTTATGACTTTCAACAACTTTCGAAAGTATGGTTGAAATCGGTCCATAACATAATAGAGCTGTCTAATAAACCGATTTGGATGTCGACTTCTTGAGCCTCTAAAGCATGATTTATCCGATTTGGCTGAAATATTGCATGACGTGCTTGGTTACGATTTTCAACAACTGCACTAAACGTGATTCAAATAGGTCTATAACATGATTTAGCTGCTATATAAACCGATCTGGGATCTTGAGTACTTGAGCCGCTAGTGGGCTTTTGTTCAACGGCATCTCCAATGACTTTTAATATACGAGTCATATATGGTCTGAAGCGGTATATATACAGCTCCCATATTAACCGATCTCCCTATTTTACTTCTGAAGCCCCTAAATGGCGCATTCCTTATTCGAATTGGCTGAAATGTAAAACAATGACTATGACTACTATGGTCTCCACCATTCAATTCAATTATGGTCCGAATTGGACCGCATCGGTATCGGACTCCAATATCTCCAATAAAATAGCAATTTTTTTCTTTTATACTTTGTTTGCCCTAAAAGTGATATAGGGAAAAGTACTCGACAAATACGATCCATGGTGGAGGGTATATAAGGTTCGGCCCATCCGAACTTATCACTCCTTTACTTGTTTCATATAATATCAATGCAAGTAGAAATGAGCTACAAGGCCAGTAACCACGAAAGATTTTTCGCCACCTTTCGAAATGAGTATCAACGGCCACAATGTCCATGCAAACAAGGATCTGTTGATCAGGTAAATTGCTTTCAGTACTTCAACAGATTTTTATATCCTACACCACAACTGTGGTACAGGATATTATAAGTTTGTGCATTTCTTTACAACGCTAGAGAAGAAGAGCTAGACCCATTGATAAGTATACCGATCGACTCAGAAAAACTTTCTGATTCGATTTATCCATGCCCGTCTGTGAGTCCATGTATTTTTGTTACCAAGGCACAGGTGGTATTTTTTTGTCCAATCGTCACGAAATTTTGCACATGTCACCTTTTTGGATCAAGGGCGAATGCTGTTGATTTTGGTAAAAATCGGATCAGATTAAGATATAGCTCCCGTATATATGTATCGCCCGATTTGCACTTTAATGGTTGAAGTTGCTACAATTTTCAGCCAATTTGCACAAAATTTGGCATGGATTATTATATTACTGATCTTAACATACCTGCAAGATTTCATCAATATCGGTTTAGATTTGGATATAGCTTCCATAAATTTTTATAGCCGAATTTGCCCTTATGAGGCCTTAGTAACAACAGTTTTCAAAATATCGGTTTCGGTCGGTTCAGATTTAGATATAGTTCTCATAGATATATGTATATCTATTGCCCGAATTTATAATTATAGGGTAAGTGTAGGATATTATATAGTCGTCTAACCCCGACTTTTTCCTTTTTTTACTGGTTTTTTAATATTTCAGCAGATTTCAAAATTTTAGCAGATTTTGTATTTATTTGTATTTAAAAATATTTGCTGGGACAACAACAGTAAACTCTGTATTTCCTTTTTCAGCAAACAAAAACTGTAGTTGTAGCAAACGTTTTTACTGTTTTCAATAACAAGTTTCGTTGGATGTACCCTATGGTAATTGGTTTGGAGACTAAAACCTTGCGTAGCCATGAGGTCATGAATGTGTCTTTCAAGGAGCGGGAGAAGTGGAAGCTATTTAACTGAGCCCTAAACATGTCCCAGAAAATGGTGCATTGTTACTTTCGCCCTATTACACAGTTTTCTGCAACCATTGCAGATACTGTTTGTCCCTTGTTTCGGTCCCAAGCCATGCAGCCATGATGACGATCTTCCTGTGGTAAAAACATCAGAACATTTTTAATATAATATTAATAATATAGGCCCTTACCACAGGCCTGATGAGATATGATTCCCACCACTGGGCAAGTTATAACATACGCTCATTTGCCAGTGTGTCTGTGTTCACATTCATGTACATAAATTGTGATGAATTTGAATATTTATACTCTGCCCCAAAGTATGCTGCAAGTTTTTCTGTTTATGATTTAAATTAATATACGCAGATTTAAATTAATATACGCGAATGTTTGCATAAAAAAATAATAAAAGGGGTGAATATGATTCAGTTAATAATATACAATATATATTGACTATCGGTAGGGAATAATAGGAAACTAATTTCAGAAAATCTTTGCAAAAAAAGTGTGCTGTAGCATCAGACTAACCTTAAAATATTACACTACAAATATAGACAACAGCATGAAAAATGTTTAAATGATGCACTGAAGTTGCAGATTGTTCACACAATACTGTGGTACAGGGTATTAAAACTTATGGAATTTGTTTGTAACAACGATAAGAAAGAGAGTGAGAGACCCCTTGACACAGGGTCCACTTAGAATCGCATTCTGATTCGATTTAAAAATGTCCCTCTGTCCGTCTGCCTGCTTACCTTTGTGTACAGATCGCAATTTTCATCTTCACCTTTGACACAATCATGTTTTTTTTGCGAAGAGAGGCAGATTAAGGTTAAGGTGGGCTATATCGGATTATATTTTGTTATAGCCCCACAAAGACCGATTTCCCGACAAAAATTCTAGAGATCATTAAAAGTGTACTTTTGATCAAATTTCCTTGAAATTTTGAGCAGTGAGTTGTATAAGAGTCCTCGACATTCATGCAGATGCGATATCATCCAGATTAGATCACATAGCAGCCATATATACCGATTTCCCGATTTAAGGTCTTGAATCAATAAAATTCACATTTATTACCCGATTTCGCTGAAATTTGGAATAGTGGGTTGCCTTAGTTTTTATACCCTCTACCATTGGACGGGGGTATACTAATTTCGTCATTCTGTTTGTAACTCCTCGAAATATTCGTCTAAGACCCCATGAAGTATATATATTCTTGATCGTCATGAAATTTTAAGTCGATCTAGCCATGTCCGTCCGTCTGTTTGTCGAAAGCACGCTAACTTTCGAAGGAGTAAAACTAGCCGCTTGAAATTTTGCACAAATACTTCTTATAGGTGTAGGTCGGTTGGGCCATATCGGTATTGGGCCATATCGGTCCACGTTTTGATAAAGCTGCCATATAAACCAATCTTGGATCTTGACTTCTTGAGCCACTATTGGGCGTAATTTTTATCCGATTTGGCTGAATTTTAGTATGAGGTGTTTTGTTATGATTTCCAGCAAATGTGTCATATACGGTGTAGTCGATGCATAACCTGATATAGCAGTCATATAAATCGATCTGGGGTCTTGACTTCTTGAGCCTTTTGAGGGCGCAAATCCTATCCGATTTCGCTGAAATTGTGTATAACGTGTTTCGTTATGACTTTCGAAAACTGTGCTAAGTATGGTTCAAATCGGTCCATAACCTGATATAGCCGCCATATAAACCGAGCTGGGTTCTTGACTTCTTGAGCTTCTATAGGGTGCAATTATTATCTGATTTGGGAAAAAATGTTGTACAACGGCTTCTGCTATGACCTTCAACTTACGTTTCAAATATGGTCTGAATCAGTCTATAGCCTAATACAGCTCCCCTATAAAACGATCTACCTATTTTAATTTTTGAGCCCCTAAAGAGCGAAATTCTTATTTGAATTGGCTGACATTTTATACAATGACTTCTACTGTGGTCTCCAACATTCATTCTGTTATGGTCCGAACAGAATCATCCATTATGGTTTCCTTTGTTTCCGTTAAAAGATACACCGGGAAAAGAACTTGACAAATGCGATCCATGGTGGAGCGTATATAAGATTCGTCCCGGCCGAACTTAGCACTCTTTTACTTGTTCATGTTAATATCTTCAACAGTAGATCAAAAGTTTGTGCCCCCAGAATGTTGGAGAAGTCAATAGTGGTAAATTTTGGCATCCTGTATCTCACCGTGTATTAAAGATATGGACATACAGCAGCACTTTCCTATGTCTTCGTCTACAAATGTCTGGAACATTTTGTACCGCCAATATCAACAGATTAAAATTGTAGACTTATTTCCAATTGTTTGCCGTTTGGCCAATTGTGCTTTGCTGGAATTTGGTACCGTGAGTTGTATTAGATCCTTAGACATGCTTCCCGAATAACAGACCATATTGATGGTTCTTTTGATTAACAGTCTTAAACCCATTTAAGGCCTACAAAAATTTTGCATTTTCACCGGATTTTAAGGAAATTTTATATTTTGTATATACGAGGTGTTTGTATTCAAAGAAATTAAAGCCTTTTACTTGTTTTTAAATCTTACATATATGATTTGTTTACTTAAGGCTTTCTTTCGATTTAAAATTTTATTTTTATTTCATTTCAATCAAATGATTACGTATGTTGTTTTTTAATTTAAACATTAATCAAGAAGGCCAATACCCTATGTTCAGTTTGAACATTTTCGTATGGCTAGGTAAATCAATTTTGTTGTTCTTTCTTCCTAAAATATAATTTGTAATGACCTTAAGAAAAAAATTTTATAACAGTCATCATGGAATTCTGTTTGAACAAAATAGCAAGTGTGGCCAATTTTCGATATTAAAGAAAATTTTCTTTTTTCCGTATCAACCCACACAAATACATATTTATTTGAATTTATCTCACGCAAATAATCCAACATGACATATGAAATACATCGTTATTAATTCTATGCTCAAAGTTAATAGAGCAGTAAAAACAAGTAAAAGCGTGCTAAGTTCGGCCGGGCCGAGTCTTATATACCCTCCACCATGGATCACATTTGTCGAGTTCTTTTCCCGGCATCTCTTCTTAGGCAAAAAAAGGATATAAGAAAAGATTTGCTCTGCTATTAGAGCGATATCAAGATATGGTCCGGTTTGGACCACAATTAAATTATATTTTGGAGACCTGTGTAAAATGTCAGCCAATTCGAATAAGAATTGCGCCCTTTGTGGGCTCAAGAAGTAAAATAGAGAGATCGATTTATATGGGAGCTGTATCGACCTATAGACCCATTCAGACCATAATAAACACGTATGTTAATGGTCATGAGAGAATCCGTCGTACAAAATTTCAGGCAAATTGGATAATAATTGCGACCCCTAGAGGCTCAAGAAGTCAAGATCCCAGATCGGTTTATATAGCAGCTATACCAGGTTATGAACCGACTTGTACTTTTTTTTACATAGTTGTTGAAAGTAACAATAAAAAACGTCTTGCGAAATTTCAGCCAAATCGGATAGAAATTGAGCCCTCTAGAAGCTCCAGAAGTCAAGTCCCCAGATCTGTTTATATGACAGCTATATCAGGTTATGAACCGATTTGAACCATATTTGGCACAGTTGTTGGATATCATAACAAACTACTACGTGCCAAAATTCATTCAAATTGGATAAGAATTGCGCCCTCTAGAGGCTCAAGAAGTCAAGACCCAAGATCGGTTTATATGACAGCTATATAAGGTTATGGACCGATTTGAAGCATACTTGGCACAGTTGTTGGATATCGTAGCAAAACACGTCGTGCATAATTTCATTCCAATCGGATAAGAATTGCGCACTCTAGAGGCTCAAGAAGTCAAGACCCAAGATCGGTTTATATGGCAGCTATATCAGGTTATGGACCGACTTGAACCATACTTATCACAGTTGTTGGATGTCATAACAAAACACGTCGTGCAAAATTTCATTCCAATCGGGTAAGAATTGCGCACTCTAGAGGCTCAAGAAGTCAGGACCCAAGATCGGTTTATATGGCAGCTATATCAGGTTATGGACCGATTTGAACCATACTTGGCACAGTTGTTGGATATCATAACAAAACACGTTGTGCAAAATTTCATTCCAATCGGATAAGAATTGCGCACTCTACAGGCTCAAGAAGTCAAGACCCAAGATCGGTTTATATGGCAGCTATATCAAAACATGAACCGATATGGCCCATTTACAATACCAACCGACCTACACTAATAAGAAGTATTTGTGTAAAATTTCAAGCGTCTAGCTTTACTCCTTCGGAAGTTAGCGTGCTTTCGACAGACAGACGGACGGACGGACGGACAGACGGACGGACATGGCTAGATCGACATAAAATTTCACGACGATCAAGAATATATATACTTTATGGGGTCTCAGACGAATATTTCGAGTAGTTACAATCAGAATGACGAAATTAGTATACCCCCCATCTTATGGTGGAGGGTATAATAAAGCTTTTATGGGCTTCAGACCCTTTATCGCTAGATCGGTTTATATGGCAGCTATATCTACATATACTCCGATTTAATCCATATTTAGATCAGATGTCGATTGGCTTAAAATAACCCACTGTTTCAAATTTCCGCGAAATCTGTTAAAAAATAAAGCTTTTATGGGCTTCAGACCCTTTATCGGCAGATCGGTCTATATACAATAGCAGCTATGTCGACATATAGTCCGATCTGAACCATATTTAAGATAAATGTTGGGAGGCCTTAAACTACTCACTGTTGAAAATTTCAGCAAAATCATATGAAAAATAAAAATTAGACCCTTTATCGGAAAATCGGCTATATCCATCCATAGTCCAATTTGGCCCGTTCAAGAACTTAACCAGCGTGCATCAAAAAAACGTATCTGTACCAAAATTCAGCTCAATGTCCTAATTTATGAAGCCTGTAGAGTGATTACAACAGACGGACGGACAGACACATGGACATCGTTAAATCGTCTTAGAATTTTACGACGATCCGAAATATATATACCTTGTAGTATCGGAAATTGATATTTCGATGTGTTGCAAACGGAATGACTAAATGAATATACCCCCTATTCTACGGTGGTGGGTATAAAAAAAAAAAAAAATAATAACAAAAATTGGGTTCCATGGTGGGGGGTATATAAGATTCGGCCCGACCGAACTTAGCACGCTTTTACTTGTTATACGGAAGGGAGAATACTAATTTTGTCATTTTGTTAGTAACTGCTCGAAATGCTCGTCCGTCCGTCCGGCCGTCTGTTTATCTGTCGATAGCACGCTAACTTTCGAAGGAGTAAAGCTAGCTGCTTGAACTTTTGCACCAATACTTCTTATGAGTGTAGATCCGTTGAATTGTAAATGGGTTATGTTGGTCCATGTTTTGATATAGCTGCCATATAATCTGATCATTGATCTTGACTTCTTGAGCCACTAGAGGTCGCAATTCTTATCTGATTTGGCTTAAAATTTGCATAAGGTGTTCTGTTATGATTTCCAACAACTGTGTTTAGTATGGTTCAAATCGGCTTATAACCTGATATAGCTGCCATATAAACCGATCTGGGTCTGGTCTTGACTTCTTGAGCCACTAAAGGACGCAATTATTATCCGATTAAGCTGAAATTTTGCATGAGGTGTTTTGTTATGACTTTCAACAACTGTATTAAGAATAGTTCAAATCGGCCTCTAACCTGATATAGCTGCCATATAAACCAATATGGGATCTTGACTTCTTGAGCCTCTAAAGGGCGCAAGTATTATCCGATTTGGCTGAAATTTTGTACAACGGCTTCTGTTATGACCTTTAACATACGTGTCGAATATGGCATGAATCAGTTCATAGCCTAATACAGCTCCCCTATAAATCGATTTCCCTATTTTACTTCTTCAGCCTCCAAAAGTGCACAATTCCTACTAGATTTGGCTGTAATTTTACGCAATGACTTCTACTTTGGTCTCCAATGTGGTCCCAAATGTACCATAACTTGATATTGTTCGAATAACATAACAATTCTTTTTTTTTATCCTTTGTTTGCCCAAAAAGGGATACCGCGGCAAAAGCTCGACAATGCGATCCATGGTGGAAAGTATATAAGATTCGGCCCGACCGAACTTAGCACGCTTTTACTTGTTATTTCTTTGATATTTATCTGAACTAGTGGATGTAGTCTTTTTGAAGTGATATGGATGGTTGAACTGTAGGAACAAGAAGACACATTCCTTCTGCTGTTCCTGTGGTATCACAATAAACGAAAACGTATAAGAGATAGTGATGGCAGACTGCCACTTAAACCTAACCTAGTCATAGTCCTATTCTGTGTATTACCTGACATAGCTCCCACATAAAGCAATTTTCCGATGTAACATCTTGAGCTCTTAGAAGCCGCAATTGTTATCCGAAAATATAAGGGCGAGCTGAAAAAGGCTCAGAATAAATTTTGGATTAAAATTCTGCAGCTCCGTGGAGGATATATGTGAGGCCTCTAGGCTATGGTAGATTCTATTCTCGAAACCTATTCCGGTACAATATATTCAGAAGTCAGAGAATGTATGGACACTGTTTAGTGAGGAAACATTAAACCTACATGTTGATGCCCATTTCCCTGGAAAATCTCCAAAGAACAACGAGGCTCTAGAAGAGGTTGTCACTGGTATGTCTTATAAACCTTTTAAGGGCCGTAAAAGTTTTAATTTTTCCCTGATTGTACAGAAATTGGATATGCTAAATTTTTAAGAAAAATCCACGGTGGTGCGTTGCCACAATTCGGCACGGCGGAACTTTTTTTTTCGTATATTTCTCTTTTTTTATACCCACCACCGAATGATGGGGGTACATTAATTTTGTCATTCCGTTTGCAACACATCGAAATATCCATTTCCGACCCTATAAAGTATATATATTCTTGATCAGCATAAAAATCTTAGACAATCTAGACATGTCCGTCCGTCTGTCTGTTGAAATCACACTACAGTCTTCCAAAATAGAAACATTGAGCTGAAACTTTGCACAGATTCTTTTTTTGTTCATAAGCAGGTTAAGTTCGAAAACAGTCACATTTATTGTTTGATTTTGCTGAAATTTGGAAAGTCAGTTGTGTTAGGCCCTTCGACATCCTTCGTCAATTTGGCCAAGATCGGTTCAGATTTGGATGTAGCTGCCATATAGACCGATCTTCCGATTTAGGGTCATAAGCCCATAAAAGCCACATTTATTATGCGATTTTGCTGAAATTTGAGACAATGAGTTGTGTTAGGCCCCTCGACATTCTTCGTCAATTTGGCTCAGATCGGTCCAGATTTGGATATAGCTGTCATATAAACCGATCCGCCGATTTAGGGTCTTAGGCCAATAAAAGCCACGTTTATTATCCGATTTTACTGAAATTTGGAACAGTGTGTTGTGTTAGGCTCCTCGATATCCTTCGTCAATTTGGCTCAGATCGGTCCAGATTTAGATATAGCTGCCATATAGACCGATCTTCCGATTTAGGGTCATAAGCCCATAAAAGCCACATTTATTATGCGATTTTGCTGAAATTTGAGACAATGAGTTGTGTTAGGTCCCTCGACATTCTTCGTCAATTTGGCTCAGATCGGTCCAGATTTGGATATAGCTGTCATATAAACCGATCCGCCGATTTAGGGTCTTAGGCCAATAAAAGCCACATTTATTATGCGATTTTGCTGAAATTTAAGATAGTGAGTTGTGTTAGGCCCTTCAACATCCTTCGCCAATTTGGCTCAGATCGGTCAAGATTTGGATATAGCTACCATATAGACCGATCCTCCGATTTAGGGTCTTAAGCCCATAAAAGCCGCATTTATTATCCGATTTTGCTGAAGTTTTGGACAGTGGGTTGTGTTAAGCCCTTCGACATCTTTCTTCAATTTGGCTCAGATCGGTCGAGATTTGGATATGGCTGCCATATAGACCTATCCTCCGATTTAGGGTCTTAGGCCAATAAAAGCCACATTTATTATTCGATTTTGCTGAAATTTGGGGCAGCGAGTTGTGTTAGGCCCTTCGACATCCTTCGTCAATTTGGCTCAGATCGGTGCAGATTTGGATAAAGCTGCCATATAGACCGATCCTCCGATTTAGGGTATTAGGCCCATAAAAGCCGCATTTATTATCCGATTTTGCTGAAGTTTTGGACAGTGGGTTGTGTTAAGCCCTTCGACATCTTTCGTTAATTTGGCTCAGATCGGTTCAGATTTGGATATAGCTGCCATATAGACCGATCCTCCGACATAGGGTTTTAGGCCCATAAAAGTCGCATTTATTATCGGATTTTGCTGAAATTTGGAATAGAGAGTTGTGTTAGGCCCTATAAAATCCTTCGTCAATTTGGCGCAGATCGGTCAAGATTTGGATATAGCTGTCATATAGACCGATCCTCCGATTAAGGGTCTTAGGCCCATAAAAGGCGCATTTATTATCCGATTTTGCTGAAATTTGGGACAGTGAGTTATGTTAGACCGACATCCTTCGTTAATTTGGCCCAGATCGATCCAGATTTGGATAAAGCTGCCATATAGACCGATCCTCCGATTTAGGGTCTTAGGCCCATAAAAGCGAATTTATTGTCCGATGTCGCCGCAATTTTGGGCAGTGAGTTATATTAGTCCCTTCGACATCCTTCTTCAATTTCACTTAGATCAGTCCAGATTTGGACAATGCTGCCATATTGACCGATCTCTCGATTTATTGTTTTGGGCCTATTAAAGGCGCATTTATTATCCGATGTTGCCGAAATTTGGGCCAGAAAGTTAAGTTAATCCCCTCCACATATTTCTGCAATTTGGTGTATATGGTTCAAGATTTGCATATAGCTGCCATATAGACCAATCTCTCGATTTATAGTCCCCATAAAATGCGAATTTTTAATCCGATTTCAGTGAAATTTTACACATTGACTTATGTTAGGCTTTTCGACATCTGTGTCGTATATGGTTCAGATCGATTTATTTTTGAATATAGCTACTAAAAAGACCAATATTTTGTTATACCTAATTGAACATTGAACATTGGTGGGTACCCAAAGTTCGGTCCGGCCGAACTTAACGCCTTTTTACTTGTTTTGTATTATAAAATCAACAAATATTTCTCTTTGTCAAAAATGTATATGCACACATTTTTTTTTTAACTACGTATGAGAGTGATTCAGTGGACATTTTTCTTTTCGAGGATTCCTCCACGTCCAACCACTTATTGTAGGGAAGCCAATAAATAATAGCAATCAACATAAGTAATCGAATAATGCACAGATATTTGCGTCATGTATGGCCAAAAACAAATAAATCTCCATTAATTGGACCGACACCATGTGCTGCCAATGGCGTCGACCGGCGATATGTTCAAGTAGGCTCTGATTTTTTCTTTCTTTTGAAATTTTTTGGTTGGGCACAAAAGAAAAATTCAAAGTTGAAAGCTCCTTAATTTATTTCGTTAAGTTTTGGTGTTGTTGTTTTTTTTTTTTTTGAGATTAATTTTTATCGATTTCTCGTATTTTTTTCGCTTGGCATTTTTATGAGGCATATACAATTGACAAGTATAAACAACATTTTTGGCCGGCGTACTTGTTGAATGAATGGGTCATATTGAATAGACCATGAATCGCATTTTCTTTGGTTTTACAATTTGGTGAATGTCAATAACAAGAGAATTCTCAAAAAATTTTATGTTGAAAATATTGCTACCAGAAATAAATATTTACAATTTTTCAATTTGCCAGCATGTTGGTCTATATATTTTGGAGCAAAAAATTATAACGGATTTTTTTGTAAGTAGACATAGGGGTCCCTTATAGATGGGTAGATGGAAACAAAAATTACAAGTCATTAATACAGAAAATTTAATTATTATAATTTAAAAAAAAAAAAAAACACCTTTAACTTGTCCATCGAACAAATGGCATTTGTCTTCAATATTTGTTGTCATCAAATTTCAGGCCAGATTTATGTAAATAACCTATGCTGGCTCCTTCATTCATAGAAATCACACAAATGTGGCTGTGCACACCAGCCAAAGACAAGAAATTTAATTTAGCTTTATATGCGAGGTATTAGTTTGCAGACATTTTAAGCATGTTTGTGGTGGATATTTGGTCTATAATTGCTTTCTACCAAATGTGTGAGAATTATGGCACAGATCGTTTTCAAGATTTATGTGCCTGTCCTTCGTTTCTTAACGAGCCTAAGTATGTGAGATTACATTCCTATTACCAGCTGATTAATTTGGGTATTAACTACGTATATTTCAAATTAAATGACTGTGTGAATGGACGAATGTTACTTAAGAGCTGTTGGGCAGACATAAGAACTATTTCCAAAAAATCGAAAAATGGAATGTGATTAAAGAATTTTCAATGGTTAGTCTATAAAATGTTGTACATACACAAAAAAAATTATTTTTATAACCACCATCATAGGATGGGGTTATACTAATCTAGTCATTACGTTTGAAACACCTCAAAATATTGACCTAAGATCCTATAAAGTATATATATTATTGATAGTATATATATTCTAAGTCGATCTAGTTATGTCCGTCCGTCTATCAAAATCGAGAAAGAGGCCGAACACGAAAGCTAGCCGATTGAAATTTTGCACTGATACTCAGTTTTACTGTAGGCCATTGATAATTGCAAATGGGCCAATTCGGTTCTGATTTGCATATAGCTCCCATATAAACCGATCTCCCGATTTGACTTCTTAAGCCCCTGGATGCCGCAATTTTTTGTTAGATGTTGCTAAAAATTTTCACATAGTATTATGTTATGACTTCCAACAACTGTAGCAAGTACGGTCCAAATCAGTCTTTAACCTGATATAGCTCCCATATAAATCGATCTCCCGATTTGATTTCTTGAGGCCCTGGGAGTCGCAGTCCGATTTGGTTGAAATTTCGCATGCTCTGTTATGACTTTCTATAACTGTGCCTAGTACAGTCTAAATCGGTCTATCTGTCTAAATCTGATGTAGCTCCAATATAAACCGATCCCCCGATTAGATTCCTTAAGCACCTGAAAGCAGTAATTTTTGTCCGATCTGGCTGAAATTTTTCACATAGTGTTTTGTTATGGCTTCCGTACGGTCGAATCGCGCGAACCGCCCAATAACCTGATATTGCTCCTATACAAACCAATCTCCCTACGATTTCTTGAGTCCTTTGTCTGAATTGGCTGAAATTTTGCACATAGTGCTCTGTTATGGATTCCAGCAACTGCTAAGTACAGTATACATCGGTCTATAACCTAATATAGCTCTTATATGAACCGATCTCCCGATTTGACATTTTTAACCCACGGAAGCCGCAATTTTTTTTTCCAATTTAGCTAAAATTTTCAAATCCTGGCGAGAAAATCAGAAAACATTTTTTCAGCGGTGGTTATCCCCTCCTTTTTATAGCCCGCTCACCCCCTGGGCTATAAAAATTAGTCCCCTTATCATTGAGCTTTAACTGGAATTGGATAGCACTCATTGATATATGAGAAGTGTTCCACTGTTCCTTAATGTAATGTTTATGGTCAAATTTGCATTTGCAATTTCGGAATGTTTACAACCCTCACTTTGTGACCATCTCTCATTCGTTGCCCTTCAGGCCTGTTTCTATAGACTTAACTTACATGTCGCTAGAGGCATGCCCACAGATTCCAGTTCCTCTGAAATGTCTAGGGTAGTTCCTAGTATTGCACGCTCTTCTGTTCCACAATTCCCTGGGATATCTCTGTGGTACCGGTTCCCAGACCGGGTGAAGTTGACTTTGATCTGTAAAGCCATCTCGTTGAGAGATCTGCGATCATCGACGACGGTTTTTGAATGCAAAAGTTTAATTCCTAGAGAATTAATGGGTGAATGAGAAGATATTTATGCCAATCGTCCTTGTTGCATTATGTTTAGCCATTCCCCCAACTTCTTCAATTACATGGACACACACACTATAGTGGTCGGGCCATATTCTCGATATGACAAGTCTTAGTAGAATACATCCCAAAGCCCAACTGGTCGTAAAGTTTGGAACCATCCGTAGAGAAGTCTATGCATCTTCTATTACCAGGTATACTGTAGATCCAATCGGTTCTAAATACCAAGAGCTGTGGTCCAGTACTTTTCTCAAAAAGCGGCTCAAGCAATATACAATCCACACTACCTGGAACATTGGGCATTTTATCAAGGATAAAAACAATTTTCGTAAGTGCCGAATGATCAAAGAATATGTCCCCTTAGCCTTAAGGCTGTGGTCGCAGCAATTTGTCTAGCCCCAATATCCACAGGCATTAGTTGTGGCATTAAATTCTGTGCATCGCATGGTTTCGTCCTCAGTGCAGCTGTGTGCCACAAACGAGCCATTCTCTAGATTTGGCAGAGTATTGAACAGTAGGTGGACTTTTGGATCGCCGTCCACCAAACCACAACACCATATAGCATTGTAGGTTTGACAACTGCAGTATATACCCAATGCATGACACGCGGTTTAAACCCTCAATTTTTTTCAATGGCTTCTTAGAGGAGGAGTTACATTTCTTATGCGTTTAAAGGTTAGCGTGTTTTCTATAATGGATGGTGAGATGAACTAAAACGGTTAGATCGAATGTTTATTCATTTTGCTCTCGATCAATATCTTGAGGTGTTACAAAGGAAATGACTTAACTAGTATACTACCAGCTTATGGTAATGAATATTCTGAGAGGTGTATAAACATTTTATTTCTCATATATCATGTGAAAAATCGTGACAATTTTATAGCCTTTAAAGCTTTAGTCAAGCATTTCTGTTTTTATGTTCCCCATATATTAAAGATAATAATGTGGGGATTAAGATTTGGGAACTTCTGAGATTTCAATTCAATTTGTTTCTGTTCTTATTTTATCAAAATCAACTCAGAATAGTTGTTGTAAATTGGCAAGAAACAAAGCGAAAAGTTCATTCAATATTTCGTCAAGATATTTTGTTTGTTTTGGCCTTTTTCACGCCAAGATGTTGTATGAGCGCAGACAATTTGCTTTCCTCTCAAGCGCACCCCTTCTTCGCTTGCTGCGAAAGCATTCGCAAATGATGATTTGTTTGCTATGCGATTTCCCATAGAGAAATCATTATATCAGTGATGCCGTGATGCCTATGTCTGCCCAATGTTGATGCTCTATGCCACCCTGCCAATATTTTGGTCAGCCATCATAGCCAGTTGAAGCCTTATGGCACATGGGTGAAGTCTATTTTGTTTAACAATATTGTAGTGAAAAAGAAAAGAAACGAGCGATCTCCTCATCATAGAGAATATGCTGAGTTTTCTCGGTTCATTTTCCAAGAGTCGAGGATTTTTTTTCTTTAGTTTGTTGCCTGTTTTGGGCCAGTCAGCCGTGGCAGTTCCATTGAACGTTTGGCAATGAAATTAACGACCGCCAGTGCTTTAAAACTGAACAAAACAAAAAACAACGGCAACTTTACATAAAAACTGTTATTGCTACGTACATCGGTCAGTTTTGTGATGGCTCTGAAAAACGTTTAGTATCGCGTTTTTGTCGTTGGCATGAGAACGGTGCAGTAAGAAAACCAAAACCAAAAAATTTTGCACAGTTTTGGCATAGCCATCGTGCAAAGCGTCAACAGAGTAAAACTGTGACACCAACAAAATAAGAAAAACAAAAATTACAGCGCTTAAGTCATTTTTGCAGCACTACTATCATCGGAATTATTAGTGGAATTTTTGGAAAATATTTCAACTTAATTGAATTAAAGCACCCAAAGAGGGTATCACAAAAAAAAAGCATCGAGAGCGCTAAATATTTGTTAATAAATTCAAAGTGAAAAGTGACAAATTTTGCGAAAGTTTTTGCATTTTTTGTTGCTAATGTGATGTTATAACAATTTATGGGAATTTTTAAGCTTATAAGCAAACAAAAAAAAATTACAAAACACATACAAAGAATTTCTAGCATAATATGCTCATAAATAAATATTTAGTTTTGTTTTTTAACAGTGAAAAAAAAAAAAAATTCCCATAAATGAATCATTGATTTAACTAATTTATCCATGGCATATTTTTGCTAATGAAATTCCGAAAATAGTTTTTACAGTGATTTGGAAAAGGCACTCAACACTCACCAAAAAAAAAAAGAAAGAAAACAAATCGCAGTTATTGATTTTGTGTATTTTATTCAATTAGAAAGTGTATTAATCTCCAGTATCCGGTATTAAATGAAAAGCGCCAGGCGAACACGACAGCAGTATGGAAATTCTGAGCGTAAAAGTAATAAACGTTCCGAAAAATCATTCAAGTATGTTTACATCATAAATAATTGTTTTTAATTTATGATTTCCTCATTAGGTGATAACTTATGTTAAGTATTCCAAGCAAAGGAAACACTAAATCATTTAAATATTTTTTGATATGATTTCATGAAATATGTGCTCTGATGAGGCTATTTCTCATTATGAATGTATCTCAGGAAATTTATTTCATTTCTATGGCGTTTAATGTTTTTTTATGATATGCGCGAAAAAAATGTAATTTATATTATCTAATAAAACAAACACATGGCCTGTGTTTTTAGCGGACATTAGCAGATACACGAAAATCCCATATGCTATAAAGCATATTTGTATTTTTTTAAACTTTGCAAAATTTTTGCAAATTTATTATCATTCCATTAGACTTAATTAATAAAAATGTAAAACGCACAAATTTCGACCTGGCTGAATCTTGTATACTCACCAACATGGATTTTATAGGGTTTTCCAATAAGTACTCAACAATTTTTTTTTAAACAAGTAAAAAAGCCGGGCCGATCTTTCGATACCCACTACCTCGGGTATATATGTAAACCACCTTTCATCATAATCAGGTGAAAAATGCATAATTTATGCACCCATAGCAGCTTTATCGAAATATGGTCCGATTTGGACCACATTCGACATGAGTATTGAGAAGTCTAATAAGTACAAGACACTGTTAAATTTTGTAGAACAAAATATTGGTCTTTTTGGTAGCCACATCTAAATATAGAACGATCTGAACCATATACGACAAGGATGTCGAAAAGCCTAATATAAGTCACTGTAAAATTTCTGGGAAATCGGATTATAAATGCGCCTTTTATGGGACTAAGACTTCAAATCGAGAGATTGGTGGCTATATCCAAATCTGAACCGATCTGAAATCTGAAGGGCCTAACACAACTTCCTGTCCCGAATTTCGGCGAAATTGGACAGTAAATGCGCTTCTTATGAGTCCAAAATCTTAAATCGAGAGATCGGCTTATATGGCAGCTATATTCAAATCTGAACCGATCTGGGCCCAATTGCAAAATGTTGTTGAAGAGACTAACGTAACTCACTGTCCCAGATTTCGGCTAAATTTGCCAATAAATGTGCTTTTTATGGCCCCAAAACTTAAAACCGAGAGATCGGCCTATATGGCAGCTATATCCTAATCTGAACCGATATGGGCCAAATTGCAAAAAAATGTCAAGTGGCCTAACACAACACACTGTTCTAAATTTCGGCTAAATCAGAAAATAAATGCGCATTTTATGAGTCCGAAACCTTAAATCGAGAGATCGGCTACTGTGGCAGCTATATCCAAATCTGGATCAATCTTGGCAAAATGGAAGAATGTTGTTAAAGAGCCTAACACAATTCACTGTCCCAAATTACGGCGAAATCTGACTATAAATGCGCCCTTTATGGGCCCAAAACCTTAAATCGAGATATCGGTCTATATGGCAGCTATATCCACATCTGGACCGATCTGAGCCGTATTGCAAAAAGATGTCAACGGGCCTAACACAACTCACTGTCAAAATTTTGCCAAAATCGGGCAATAAATACGCTTTTATGGGCCCAAAACCTTTAATCGAGAGATTGGTCTATATGGCAGCTATATCCAGATCTGAACCGATCTGGGTCAAATTACAAAAAGATGTCGAGAGGCCTAACACAACTCACTGTCATAAATTTTGACAAAATCGGGCCATAAATGCGCCTTTTATGGGTCCAAAACCTTAAATCGAGAGATCGGCTACTATGGCAGCTATATCCAAATCTGAACCGATCAGGGCCAAATTAAAGAAAGATGTCGGAAGTCCAAAGACAACTCACTGTTCCAAATTTCGGCAAAATCAGAGGTTCGGTCTATATGGCAGCTATATCCAAATCTGAGCCGATCTGTGCCATACTGCAAAAGGATGTCAAAGGACCTAACACAACTCACTGTCCCAAATTTTGGCAAAATCGGGCAATAAATGCGGCTTTTATGGGCCCAAAACCTTAAATCGAGATATCGGTCTATATGGCAGCTATATCCAAATCTGGATCGATCGGAGCCAAATTGCAAAAAGATGTTAACGGGCCTAACACAACTCATTGTCCCAAATTTTGGCAAAATCGGGCAATAAATACGCCTTTTATGGGCCCAAAACCTCAAATCGAGAGATCGGTCTACATGACAGCTATATCCAAATCTGGACCGATCTGTACCATATTGCAGAAAGATGTCGAGGGGCCTAACGTTACTCAATGTCCCAGATTTTGGCGATATCGGACAATAAATGCGCCTTTTATTGGCCTAAGACCCTAAATCGGAGGTTCGGTCTATATGGCAGCTATATCCAAATCTGGACCGAGCTGGGGCAGATGGAAGAGGAATATTGACTTGCCTAAAATAACTCACTCTCCCAAATTTCAGCAAAATCGGATAATAAATGTGGCTTTTATGGGCCTTAGACCCTAAATCGGCGGATCGGTCTATATAGAAGCTATATCAAGATATAGTGCGATATAGCCCATCTTTGAACTTAACCTGCTCGCTATGTTCCGTTCAAATATGGCATTTAGCCCTTCCAAAATCGACGGCGACTTGTTGGCAAATTTATATTTCCCCATGAAAATTTCATTAGGGAACTGGGGCAAATTTCTGACAAAGCAAAAAGTGCTGTCCGATTGAATTTTAAGCTCAATGATAAACGACCTCCTTTTTATAGTCGAGTCCGAACAGCATGCCGCAGAGCGACACCTCTTTGGGGACAAGTTTTTACATGGCAAAGTACCTCGCAAATGTCGCCTTCATTAGGAAGGGATAATCAACGCTAAAAAATTCTCTGATATTCCTGCCAGGATTCGAACGCAGGCGTTCAGCGTTATAGGCGGGAATGCCATCCTCTGCGCTACTGTGGGGTTATGACTTTTAGGCTCACGCATGTTACGAACAAAAAAATTTTACACATTTACGCACCACTATTTTATGTCGACTCATGTTCAAACAAATATTTTTCTATGAAGCGAAAAATATTTTTATACCAACCACCATAAAAGCCAAACAGATGAAAAACCAAGTAAAAAAGCGTTAAGTTCGGCCAGGCTAAACTTAGAGAGATCGGTCTATATGGCAGCTATATCCAAATATGGACCGATCTGGGCCAAATGACAGAAAGACGTCGAAGGGTCTATCACAACTCACTGTCCCAAACTTCGGCGACATTCGACAATGAATGCGCCTTTTATGGCCCCAATACCTTAAATCGAGAGGTCGGTCTATATGGCGGCTATATCGAAATCTGAACCGGCCTGGCCCTAATTAAAAAAGGATGTCGAAGGGTTTAACACAAGTAGCTGCCCAAATTTTGGCAAATTCGGATAATAAATGCGCTTTTTATGGGCCCAAGACCCTTAATCCAGAGATCGGTCTAAATCCATATCTGAACCGATCTGGGCCAAATTAGGGAAGGATATTAAGTAGCCTAACACAACTCACTGCCCAAAATTTCAGCAGAATCGGATATGGGCCTAAGACCTTAGATCGGTCTATATGGGGGCCATATCAAGATATGGTCCGATATAGCCCATCTGCGAACTAAGAATTTTTATGGATAAAAAAAGAATCTGTGCAAAGTTTCAGCTCAATATCTCTATTTTCAAAGACTGTAGCGTGATTTCAACAGACAGACGGACGGACATGGCTAGATCGTCTTGGTCCAAGCATGGTGAACAAGCTCAAATCACTTCAAAGGCTGATATCCACCAAAAGAAGGTTATGCTGTCTGTTTGGTGGGATTGGAAGGGTGTGGTATATTTTGAGCTGCTTCCAAGAAACCAAACGATTAATTCGGATGTTTACTGTCAACAATTGGACAAATTGAATACAGCCATCAAGGAGAAGCGACCAGAATTGGTCAATCGTAAAGGTGTCATATTCCACCAGGACAACGCTAGACCGCACACATCTTTGGTCACTTACCAAAAACTGATTGAGCTTGACTGGGAACTTTTGATGCATCCACCATATAGCCCTGACCTCGCACCATCAGACTACCATTTATTTCGATCTTTGCAGAACTCCTTAAATGGTAAAACTTTCGGCAATGATGAGGCTATAAAATCGCACTTGGTTCAGTTTTTTGCAGATAAAGGCCAGAAGTTCTACGAGCGTGGAATACTAAATTTGCCAGGAAGATGGCAAAAGGTTATCGAACAAAATGGCAAATATATATTTGAATAAAGTTCATTCTATGTTTTATTAAAAATGCATTTACTTTTACAAAATCCGCAATTACTTTTTGGGCAACCCAATATATTGTATATACTTTAGAGGGTCGGAAAAAGATATTTGAATCTGTTGTAAACGGAATGACATAATGAATATACCTCCATCCTTCGGTAGTGCGTATGAAAATATTCATTTGGTTTCTTGGGACACTCTAAAGTTGTGATGGATACACTAACATTGTTGAAAATTCGCAGGCTATATTTCCCGCAGTTCCTTGTGACGGTTGGCTGCTTTCACTTTAATGCCATTAGCAGTTCCACCGTCATTTTGTTCTTATAGGTGTTAGTTCTGTCTTCTCTCTTCAGTTTGGTGTGCTAGGATGTACTCTTATTCTCCGCCGAATTTCGTTCAAGAACAACTCTTCGCTCTACTCCTCTCATTCTTGAAACTGTTCAGGGCCTCACGATATTGGTGTCAGCTCTCTGCCATGTTCTCCCTTTTCGTGTTGTTAAAGAACCTCGTGCTTTCCTCCGAAAGTCCTCATTCAGGCACTCCGTAACAAGATTCAGTGGGGACTCCAGTTTCCTTGTGCCAATATAGGTTCTCCAGGGGACACAAGCCTCCGCATGTGTTCCCCATCTATCTCAGTTTCTGTTCTTTGGATTTCTTTGGATTGGTCTTTCACTACTGTGGTATCAAAATGGGCTAAAATAGTCTACGTGAGTGTGTTTAGCAAATCGACTGCCACTCTAATCTAACCATAAACAAAATACGAATCAGCTCACTATCATAGGATGGGGGTATACTAATTTCGTCATTCTGTCTGTAACTCCTCGAAATATTCCTCTGAGACGCCATAAAGTATATATTCTTGATCGTCATGTCATTTTAAGTCGATGTAACCATGTCCTTCCGTCTGTCCGTCCGTGCCTCTTCGTGACTTCTTGAGCCTCTATAGGGCGCATTTTTCGTCCAATTTGGCTGAAATTTAGCATGAAGGGTTTTGTTATGGCTTCTGAATCGACTGTGCTAAATATGGCGCAAATCGGTACTTAACCTTATATAACTGCCATATAAACCGATCTGGGACCCTGACTTATTGAGCCTCTAGAGGGGGCAATTCTCATCCGATTTGGCAGAAATTTTGTACAACGGCTTCTCTCATGACTTTCACCATACGTGAATCGACCAGTAGCTTGATACAGCTCCCATATAATCCGATCTCCCGATTTTTCTTCCCCGCAAGGCGCAATTCTTATCCGAATGAACCGAAATATTACACAATGACTTCTACAATGTTCAACATTCATTTATGGTCTGAATCGAACTATAACTTAATATACTTCCAATAGCATAACAGTTCTTATTCAATATTCTTTATTTGCCTAAAAAGAGATTCCGCACATAGAACTCGACAAATGCGATCCATGGTGGAGGCTTTATAAGATTCGGCCCGGCCGAACTTATCACTCTCTTACTTGTTAAAGCTCTAACGTGATGACAACTGACAGACGGACATACAGACAAACTTGGGACATCGTCTATTCGTCTTAGAATTTTTCGACGATCAAGGAAATATAAACTGTTAAGAGTTGGAAATGGATATACCCCCTATCCTGTCTGATGGCAGACTGCCAATTAAACCTAACCCAACCTTACCCAAGCCCATAATAGCTCTATTTATTCATTCACATCAGACTATAGGTTTAACACAAGTCGCTGCCCAAATGTTGGCAAATTCGAATAATAAATGCGCTTTTTATGGACCCAAGACCCTTAATCCACAGATCGGCCTAAATCCATATCTGAACCGATCCGGGCCAAATTAGAGAGGATATTGAGTAGCCTAATACAACTCACTACCTGAAATTTCAGCAGAATCGGATATGGGCCTAAGACCTTAAATCGGCGGATCGGTCTATATGGGGGCCATATCAAGATACGGAGATATACCCCCTATCCTGTGGTGGTATAAAAACTTGGGTGTTCAAGTTTGGAGTTGGGCTATTGGGAGGCTGCTCTTCTTCACAGTTCGCCAAGGGTTTTGTGGACCAATTACGGCAATATGGGACCCAAACGAAAGGAAGTTTAGATATCAAATATCAGGGCCAAGTGTTTGGGGGCCGACTGACCATGGTAATATAGGGCTCAAATGAAAGATATTTAAAAGTTGAGCCTCTGATATTTTTTTCAGACTAAATATCTGTGTGGTTACCCCACCTCTTAAACACTCCAAAAGACAATCATATTTACCGGCATAGGCAAAAGGGTGCATATTAATGAAACTGCCTTCCTCTGCTGTCAATTTTAAGTTTAGCTCAATGGTTAGTTCCATTCCATCCTCATTCCCCTGTCTAAACGGTGAGAGCAGGTCTATACTTCATAGAAGAAATATTTTCAATTTTGTTATTCTTCGAATTTTGCTGAAGACATTTACATTTTATTGCAAAATATAAATTTAGCAGACAAGATTTTCTCATTTTAATCTTTCAATGCCCAACTAACTGCCCAACTTTAGACCACTTTATGATGGTCTAAAATTCCTAAAAACATAAAATTTCGATCATTAACATATTCGTAGTAACAGAAATCTGGAAATGCTTTGAGTTTACATTAACACATTTATTTATACCGAATGTTTCCGATCAACTTATCATTAACGCTAAACAATGCTTAATGCCAGCACATCTATTGAAGATAATAATTTAAACATAAAAGTACATCACGTTCCAACAGATGTGCTATGCCGTTTGAACAAATGACCCTTGAACTCTCTCAATAGATGATGATTTTATCATCTCACCTAACATGGTGAGTTCAAGAAAAGCAAATTGCAAACTGAAAAATTATTGCATTTCCTGGCACCATTCTTTCCCCAAAGCACTATTATTCCATTCAGTAAAACAATGAAAGGAAAATAGCATTGAGAAAAATAGAAATCCTTGAGGAATTTCTACCTAAGCTTCAATTTATGCTTGGGCTTCACTGAGTGAAAATGTCACGAAGTTTTTCAATAAACATTTGTGAAAATACAAACGCAAGATATTTGTACGTGCAGCAGTTTTAAAATGTTGAAATTTGAACAAAGAAAATAATTATGATGCTAAATGTGGCTTTGCAGCACGTTACAATAGTTTCACAATGTTTAGGGTTATTAGAGAAATGAGGTATGTTCACCTATTTTAAGTGTGTGTGTTTTTCTGCAGTTGTGACTCTATTGTCTATTATTGCAGAGTTTTGTGTAGTTATAGCGTTACTGCTGAGAAAAACAATTTGTAGTTTATAGCAAATTAATGTCTTTCTAATACTCGGTAATACCCAATTAGCAAACCAGTAATGAAAGGCAAAAGTCGGGCGGAGCCGACTATATAATACCCTACACCACCTGGTGTACGTAGTACATTTTATATATAGAACTTATGTCGAAATCTAGTGAGACTTTAATTTGGATACCTATTGTAATATTAAATAGAACCTTGTAAGATTTTCCTACGATAGGACAAACAAGTAAAAGCGTGCTAAGTTCGGCCGGGCCGAATCTTACATACCCTCCACCATGGATCGCATATGTCGAGTTCTTTTCCCGGCATCTCTTCTTACAGGATATAGAAAACAGGATATAAGAAAAGATTTGCTCTGCTATTAGAGCGATATCAAGATATGGTCCGGTTTGGACCACAATTAAATTATATGTTGGAGACCTGTGTAAAATGTCAGCCAATTCGAATAAGAATTGCGCTCTTTGTGAGCTCAAAAAGTAAAATAGAGAGATCGATTTATATGGCAGCTGTATCGGGCTATGGACCGATTCAGACCATAATAAACACGTATGTTGATTGTCATAAAAGAATCCGTCGTACAAAATTTCAGGCAAATCGGATAATAATTGCGACCTCTAGAGGCTCAAGAAGTCAAGATCGCAGATCGGTTTATATGGCAGCTATATCAGGTTATGAACCGATTTGAACCATATTTGGCACAGTTGTTGGATATCATAACAAAATACTACGTGCCAAAATTCATTCAAATCGGATAGGTATTTCGCCCTCTAGAGGCTCAAGAAGTCAAGACCCAAGATCGGTTTATATGACAGCTATATAAGGTTATGGACCGATTTGAACTATACTTGGCACAGTCATTGGATATCGTAACAAAACACGTCGTGCAAAATTTCATTCCAATCGGATAAGAATTGCGCACTCTAGAGGCTCAAGAAGTCAAGACCCCAGATCGGTTTATATGACAGCTTAATCAGGTTATGAACCGATTTGAACCATATTTGGCACAGTTGTTGGATATCATAACAAAATACTACGTGCCAAAATTCATTCAAATCGGATAGGAATTGCGCCCTCTAGAGGCTCAATAAGTCAAGACCCAAGATCGGTTTATATGGCAGCTATATCAGGTTATAAACCGATTTGAACTATATTTGGCACAGTTGTTGGATATCATAGCAAAACACGTCGTGCAAAATTTCATTTTAATCGGATAAGAATTGCGCACTCTAGAGGCTCAAGAAGTCAAGACCCAAGATCGGTTTATATGGCAGCTATATCAAAACATGGACCGATATGGCCCATTTACAATACCAACCGACCTACACTAATAAGAAGTATTCGTGCAAAATTTCAAGCGGCTAGCTCTAATCCTTCGGAAGTTAGCGTGCTTTCGACAGACAGACGGACGGACGAACATGGCTAGATCGACATAAAATTTCACGACGATCAAGAATATATATACTTTATGGGGTCTCAGACGAATATTTCGATTAGTTACAATCAGAATGACGAAATTAGTATACCCCCCATCTTATGGTGGAGGGTATAAAAATCGGGATTTGCTAAGGATGTGCAAATCCCGATAAAATATTATAAGGCAGTTATATCGAAACCTGTGCCAATTATGATGACACATACCGGGACGTCAAATAGAACATCTTATATCTAAAACTAGCTGACCCGGGCCCGCTCTGCTGCGCCTTCTTTTACTTAATATGGAACAAAAATTTCCTTGGAATATTTATTTTCGGCAATTAAAGAGCTTTTAGTGAAATACCATGCTATGAAAATAGTATATCGCTTGACAAACAGTTTAACAATATAAGTGCCTTTATCTGAATCCCATATGATCTTTATTGGTCTAAGAATTTAAGTTTAGATGTAAGATGTACTCCATTCTTAAAATACTTCTTTTCAGCCCGATATTCTTATGATGTCTGATTTAGTGGTGTTTTCGGGGGAGAGATGGTCCCCCAGATACTTGGACCTGAAAATATATCAGCATCGTGCTCTTCTCTCAAATACCATTTATTTAAACCCCATATTGCCATTGGCTTAAAAGGAGTTTACAGGATGAGGTGTCCCCCAAACACATGGCTCCAAAATAGGTTATCGAATTCGTTTTCTAATCTTACATACCTTTCATTTGAGCCACATATTGGCATGGTCGAAAAATTATTTCCCTTTAGGGGTTTTTTGGGAAAGGGGTGATGCCCTAAATACATGGTCCTGCATTTGGATATCAAATTCGTATTCTACTACCAAATACCTTTATTTGCGATGTTCAGTAAAAACTTGCTGTTTGTGGGGTATTTTGGGAAAGGGGTAGACCCCCAGAAAATAGATCTCGAAAATGGGTATAAATTCTTGCTCTACCCCCCAATTCCTTTCATTTAAGCTCCATATTGGCATGGTCGGTAAATATGTCCGATTTAGGGGTGTTTTGGGGAGTGGGGTGGTCACCCACACTCTAAGCCTGGAAAATATATCAGCAACGTGCTCTATTCTCAAATATCTACGTATCATTTTTTTGAATCCCATATTGCCATTGCCCTAAAAATTGGATATAAAATTCGTTTTCTAATCTCATTTAAACACCTTATAGCAAAACTCATCAAATATGTCCGGTTTGGGGTATTGGCCCTAAAAACTATGAATATTTAGTTTCACTCTCTTTAAGACCCAAATTGTCTTGGTGAGCAAATACGTCCTATTTGGGGGTTGTTATGATGGTGGGACGTCAGCTAGACAGTTGGCCCCTAATGTGGTCTACTCCCAAATACCTTTAATTTGAGCCCCATATTTCAATAGTCGGCAAACATGCACGCCTTGCAAATATATATCGGATTCGTGTTCCAATTTAAAAACCCTCTTATTTGAGCCTCATATTGCAATAGTCAGAAAATACTTTCTATTAAGGTGGTGTTGTGGGGTGGCCCCTTAGACACTTTTCCCGAATATTGATATCCAATTCGTGCTTTACTCCCAAAGACCTTTCAATTGAGCCCCATATTGCTGTGGTCGTAAATTTGTCCCCTTTGGGGGATGTTTTTTGGTCCCATATTTGGACATCAGATTTGTATTCTACTTTCAAATACCTTTTATTCCCATGGTTCCCATATTCCCATGGTCAGTAAATAAGTCCCTTTTGGGGGGTGTTTGGGGGAAGGGGTGGACCCCCAGAAACATGGTCCCACATTTGGATATCAGATTCGTATTCTACTCGCAAATACCTTTCATTTGAGTTCCATATTGCCATGGTCGGAAAATATGTCCGATTTAGGGGTGTTTTGGGGCTTGGGGTGGTCCCCCTAGCACTTGGTATGGCAATTGGATATCAAATACGTTTTCTTATCCTAAATACATTCATTTCATTTGAGTTCCATATTGTCGTGATTGGTCTAAATATATGTTTGGTAGGTTTTAGGGTGGGGCAGTCCCCCTAGGTACCCCATCCGAAATTTGGATACCAAATTTTTATTTCTAGGGCACTATATGACAGCACACAAAATTTCGCTTAAATCGCACCACCCATCTCCGAGATCTGGGGTTTCTGAAAATTAGAGTAAGGGGGAGGGTCCGCCGCCCCTTCAGATTTCAAAAAAATGTACTACCCTATTTTCACCACGGGGTCATTATGCACCATCTGTGAAAATTTCAAGAGAATCGGTTCAGCCGTTTCTGAGTCTATAAGGAACACACAAACATACAAACAAACAGATAAACAAGCAAACACAAATTGATTTTTATATGTCAGAGAAGAAGATTTAATTTGTGTTTGTTTGTTTGTTCCGTATAGACTCCGATTACCGATTACTCCTTGTGAAAAATTCAGTCAAATCGGATAAGAATTGCGCCCACTAGAAGCTCGAGAAGTCAAGACCCAAGATTGGTTTATATGGCAGCTATACCAAGTTATAGACCGATTTGAACCATACTCAATATACTTTTTGGAAGTCACAAAAAACCACTTCATGCTAAATTTTAGCCAAAACGGATGAGAATTGCGCCCTGCAGTGCCTCAAGAAGTCAAGACCCAAGACCGGTTTATATGGCAGCTATATCAGGTTGTGGACCGATTTGATCCATGTTTAGTGCGGCCGTTAAAAGTCACAACGAAACATCTTGTGCAAAATTTCCGCCAATTGGGATAAGAATTGCGCCCTATAGAAACTCAAGAAGTCAAGACCCAAGATCGGTTTATATGGCAACTATATCAAAACATGGACCGATTTGGCCCATTTACAATAGCAACCGACCTACACTAATAAAAAGTATTTGTGCAAAATTTCAAGCGCCTAGCTAGTTTTATTCCTCGAAAGTTAGCGTGCTTTCGACAGACGGACGGATGGACGTACGGACGGACGGATGGGCGGATGGACGGAGGGATGGACGGACGGATGGACGGACGGATGGACGGACGGATGGACGGACGGATGGACGGACGGATGGACGGACGGATGGACGGACGGATGGACGGACGGATGGACGGACGGATGGACGGACGGATGGACGGACGGATGGACGGACGGATGGACGGACGGATGGACGGACGGATGGACGGACGGATGGACGGACGGATGGACGGACGGATGGACGGACGGATGGACGGACGGATGGACGGACGGATGGACGGACGGATGGACGGACGGATGGACGGACGGATGGACGGACGGATGGACGGACGGATGGACGGATGGACGGACGGATGGACGGACGGATGGACGGACGGATGAACGGACGGATGGACGGACGGATGGACGGACGGATGGACGGACGGATGGACGGACGGATGGACGGACGGATGGACGGACGGATGGACGGACGGATGGACGGACGGATGGACGGATGGACGGACGGATGGACGGACGGATGGACGGACGGATGGACGGACGGATGGACGGACGGATAGACGGACGGACGGATGGACGGACGGATGGACGGACGGATGGACGGACGTATGGACGGACGGATGGACGGACGGACGGATGGACGGACGGACGGATGGACGGATGGACGGACGGATGGACGGACGGATGGACGGACGGATGGACGGACGGATGGACGGACGGATGGACGGACGGATGGACGGACGGATGGACGGACGGATGGACGGACGGATGGACGGACGGATGGACGGACGGATGGACGGACGGATGGACGGACGGATGGACGGACGGATGGACGGACGGATGGACGGACGGACGGATGGACGGATGGACAGACGGACGGATGGACGGACGGATGGACGGACGGACGGATGGACGGACGGATAGATGGACGGACGGAAATCGGACCACAAATGACGATTTGGCAGCCGGAACAATTTTTCGTAATGCTGGGTGGCCAACTTTAGGGGACTGCTAAGAGGCGCCTTGAAATTTTTCACACGATTTAGATAACACCTCAGCTTGAATCTTTTGAAATTTCAAATAGTTATCTCTGTCCGTTCTCAAATGGCATATATGTTACTAGTTTTTTTCGTATCCATCCCACTGTGTAACTTAGGAAATTTTCAGAAATAGATTAATATCAGCAGAGTAAGATTTAAGAATGCTTTATGACTGAAATATTGAAAGTCTCTGTGGAAATATTGAAAGTTTCTGTGGACGTTCCATTACAAATGGTAATTTCATACAATGCATATAAATATATCAAAATTTCAAAAACGGAAGCCACGACAAGTCAAGTGCGCAAAAAATGCAAATTTTGCCCATGAACATTCCACTAAGGAACAGGGGCTAACTTCTCACATATCAATGAGTGCAGTCCGATTTAAGTTTAAGCTGCACGATACGGGGGCCTTCTTTTTATAGCCGAGTGCGAATGGCGTGCCGCAATGCGACACCTTTTTGGAGAGAAGTTTTACATGGCATAGTACCTCACAAATGTTGCCAGCATTAGGAGGGGAAAACCACCGCTAAAAATTTTTTTCTAATGGTCTCGCCAGGATTCGAACCCAGGCGTTCAGCGTCATAAGCGGACATGCTAACCTTTGCGCTACGCTTCAAAAATATTGCCAGCATAATATCCGCTATAACCGCTAAAAACTTTAGATGATGTTCTGGCCAGGAACCAAACCCAGACGTTCAGTGTCAATTGTTAGCCTCTTTGTCGTGGTGGCCTCCATAAGCCTTCATTTCTTTCAAAATTTTCATTGAACTTGACTGCCATTTGAGCAAAATTTCTAAAACAATAAACTTTACCTATATATGTTCAATGAAATATTGTGCTCTTCTTGCCCAGAAAACCTCATTGTATGAGTGTTGTTTCAATTTGTTATCTACCCAATATGATACTAGTTTTCTTCAATGCGCCGCCATACCTTGTAGGTAAACAGACAACATGTGAAAATGTTTTGATCATTCTTATGTTTTGGTTTTTTTTTTAGCAATGGGGGAGGGAACAGTTGCTCTTATAAATATTTACCTTAGGTGAATTTTCTATCTTTCTCAACACACTTGTGTGTATTTAACAGTTTTTGTTTAATTTTTCATTATACTACATAATAATGGCTATTGTTTATTTTGAAAATGGAAATATCTTTAATAATTTTCATGATTATTAGTACATAAATACTTTTTTGTCCTGCTCTTACGATGGCAGGGATGTGATGAAATTTTTAAACTTCGTCGTTAGATTTTATATGAGAAAAATTTATGTATTTGTCTAAAAAATAAGCATATTAAGTTATTTATGATTGCCTATAAATGGTTGACTCATAAAACGATCAATGTGGCGTATACGTATTCTGGCTGGCATTCGTTTCTTTAGCTGAAATGATTAAGTATACGTCCAGCTGTTCCGCCATTGACCTAACAACATGTGCTAGTATGGGTTCGATGACTTCATATTAAAAAAAGCTTAAATTGGTAATAAATACAATTAATTGCTATATGTACTAACCCAAGACCCAGCTGTGTCAAGTTCATTAGCATTTACACCCATGAAAGTGGTAAGCGAGACTAAACGCCATCTGTATAAAATTCATATTTACTTATACACACTAAAATGTCAAACACTAAGCTGTAGTAGAACCATCAACATTCGTTTCAAATATGATGAAGGTGACATATAGATAGATTTTTATTGGTAGATTGTATTTTTATTGTAAAAGACTAATGCTTCATCCAATTTGGATAATATATAAAACTGTAAATAACTTCCCTTCGACATTGATCAAAGACGATGCAGGGATATATATTCTCCATCGTCTTACCTTAAAAGTCCATTTGACCGTTTCCGTTCTTACATCGAAATCACGCAAACAGTATTAAAAACGAATCTGTCTATTGTAAAAGAATGAAATAAATGAGAATTCGCCCATGAACATTCTACTAAGGAAATAACATATCATTGGGTGCTGCCCTATTAAAATTTTCAGTTAAATGATAAGGTCCCCTTTTTTATAGCCGAGTCTGAACGGCTTGCCGCAGTGCGACACATATACGCCGCAGTGCACACACGTCGAGAGACTAACGCGGCTCACTCTTCCAAAATTCAGCGTAATGAGGTAATAAATAAGATATTTATGAATGAAAGATCGTCAAGTCATCTTAGTATTCAGGAAGGACGTGTAGGGGTCTAATATAACTCATCGTACTAAATTTAAGTATCGTTCGATCGTTATTTATAAAAGCTATACCCAAATATTGGACACCGTAGCGAAGAGGTTAGCATGCTCGCCTATGACGCTGAACGCCTGGGTTCGAATCCTGGCGAGACCATCAGAAAAAATTGTCAGAGGTGATTTTGCCTTCTAATACTGGCGACATTTGTGAGGTACTGTACCATTTGGTATGGCAGCCATGTAAAATCTTCTCCTCAAAGAAGGGTCCTTTCGGACTCGGCTATAAAAAGGAGGTCTCTTATCATTGGACTGCACTCATTGATATGTGAGTAGTTTGCCCCTATTTCTTAGTGGAGTGTTCATGGGCAAAATTTGCATGCACAATGGGAACATTGCTAACACTGCCGACGTTCAGTGAAATCGGTTAATAAATGCAGCATCTGTGGGCCTTTGACACTAAATCGGGAGATCAGTCTATATGGGGGTTATATCAAGATATTGTTCGATCTAGAGTATATACGATACCAATATCGATGCTCCTAAGACACGCCGTGATAAATTTCAGCAAAATCGGTTAATAAATGCAGCTTCCAGGCGCCTTAAACCATAAATCGGTAGATCGGCCTATATGTGGGCTACGAATTTGAAGGGTTCTAAGACAATCACTGTGCCTGGTTTCAGTGAAATCGGGTAATAAATGCAGATTCTAGGATTTTAGACCTAAAATCATGAGATCACTATATATGGGAGCTTTATAAAGATATTGTCCGATCTGAACCAAATTCGATGCAAATGTCCAATGTGCCAGTACAACTCTCTATGCCAAAACACAAGGAAATTGGATACTAAATGCCTCCTCTATGGGCGTTAAACCATAAATCCGGAGATCGGTCTACAAAAAAAGACTTTATCATGGTATAGTCCAATATAGCCCATCTTCGAGCAAAAACTGGCCTATGGTAAACAAGTAAAAGTGTGCTAAGTTCGGCTGGGCCGAATTTTACATAATCTCCACCATGGATCGAATATTTCAAGTTCTTTCCCCGGTATCACTTTATAGGCAAAAAATGATAATGGATACAAATTGCTATTGGAGCTATATCAGGTTATAGATCGAGTCGGACCATACTTGGTTTGGATATTGGAGACCAAAGTAGAAGTCATTGTACAAAACTTCTGCCAAATCGGATAAGAATTGGTTCCTATAGAGACTCGATAAGTTAAATCGGCAGATCGGTTTATATGGGTATCTTATTTTGCACGTATGTTGAAGTTCACACGAATAGCGTCCTCCAGAAGCTCAAAAAATATACTTAGGAGATCGGTTTATATGGAGCTATATTTAGTTGCATTCCGAACCGATTTGGGCCTCAGCATAATTGTTGGAAGTCAAAACAAAAGACTTCTTGCAAAATTTTATCCAAATAAAATTAGAATTGCGCCATCTAGAGGCTCAAGAAGTCAAGATACAAGATTGGTTTATATCGCAGGTATATAAAACATGGACAGACCGATCTCACGTCTCTCACTGTAGGCACTACTACACCACTCCTGAGCCTCGTTGGAGAATTTCCATGTGCCGGGTATCAGCATGGATTTCGAATGCTGCATACCACAACAACTGCTTTCACCGCAGACAATTGCCGTGGCTTCTATCTGCGCAGCCAATGTGATAGGACGTTCCTCATGGCACTGCACCTATCGGCAGCACTTGGGGTGCTGACAAAGAAACCTTGTTAACAAAGTAAAAAGTAATTGGCCGGTCGGTGGCAAGCTATGCAGCGCCAATGTGGTCTTGTCAGCATTGTGACACACACTGAAATAATATTTAGATCTGAATACCACGCTTCGAACTACGACGAGCTGTCTCATCAGTTCTCATGTGGACCACCTCCATCAGGAGACAAAGATCCTACCCGCGCGAAGATATAACTACATCCTGTCTAAGCAATACCTTTTGGGCTGTTATCGCAGGGACCACCCAAGTCATATTCTTGTGGATGAGT
The DNA here is from genome assembly GCF_963082655.1 of Stomoxys calcitrans. Taxonomy (NCBI): domain Eukaryota; kingdom Metazoa; phylum Arthropoda; class Insecta; order Diptera; family Muscidae; genus Stomoxys; species Stomoxys calcitrans. Next base: position 202,982,076 of record NC_081553.1, read on the forward strand.
ATCCACCGGCCAGACGCCTTAAGGTAGATCTACATGATATAGAGCGTGAGGTTCGGGGCTATCAAGCGCGTCTAGACAACATTCCTGCAGACACGCTAGCAGATGCGGTAAATAGCTACCTGGTGAATGTAATCCTTGAATAACGACCGCCTCCCATTGCACCTGAAGAAATTGACCTCCGCCGGCAATCCAGAATTGTTCTGGCTCAAATACTTTCCGGTAGATGTAGCCGCCACAACTCATACAGATCAAGGTTTGATGCCGACATTCAGAATGTATGTCCCGATTGTGACCAGGGACCGCACGACACATGTCACCTGTTTAACTGCCCAATCGGACCCACTCGACTCAGACCTAGATCACTCTGGACGCACCTCATCTTAGTCGTATAGCTCCTGGATCCGAAAGATAGAACACAACAAACTGCTACAAAAACAACAACGACATGGACCGATATGGCCCATTTTCAATCCCAATCAACCTACACTAACAGGAAGTATTTGTACAAAATTTCAAGCGCCTACCTTTATTCCTGGAAAAGTTAGCTTGCTTTCGACAGACGGACATGGTTAAATCGAATGTTAAAGCGATCAAGAATATATTTACCTTTCTGGGTCTGAGATGAATATTTCAAGGTGTTATAAACAGAATGACGAAATTAGTATATCCCCATCCTATGGCGAAGGGCATAAAAAAGTTAACTGTGCAAAGTTTCAGCTCAATATGTTAATTTTTGGGGACTGCCAAGTGAATACCATAGACAGACGAACGGAAGTCCTGGACAAGTGCTGAAATTGCAGGGGCTCAAAAAGTCAATTCTAATCCGAATTGGCTGAAATTTTGCATGACGTGTTTAGTTATGTCTTCCAATGACTGTGCAAAGTATGGTTCATATCGGTCCATAACCTGATATAGCTGCCTATAAACCTCTCTGGGATCTAGACTTCTTCAGCCACTAGAGAGCGCAATTCTAATCCGATTTGGCTGAAATTTTGTACAACGGCTTCCCCCATGATACGTGGGATCAATGTACGAGTCTAAGTTTGAATCGGTCTATAGCCTGATACAGCTTCCATATAAAACGATCTCCTGATTTTGCTTACCCAATTCTTATTCGAATTGACTGAAATTTTACACAATGACTTCTACTATGTTTCCCAACATTCAATTCAATTATAGTCCGATTCGGACCAAAACTCGATATAGCTCCAATTGCATGTCGATATAGCTCCAATTGCATGTCCGTATAGTTCCAATTGCTTAGCAATTTTTATACCCACCACCGAAGGATGGGGGTATATTCATATTGTCATTCCTTTTGCAACATATCGAAATATCCATTTCCGACCTTATAAAGTATATATATTCTTGATCAGCGTAAAAATCTAAGACGATCTTGACATGTCCGTCCGTCTGTCCCTCTGACTGTTGAAATCACGCTACAGTCTTTAAAAATAGAGATATTGAGCTGAAACTTTGCACAGATTCTTTTTTTTTTGTTCATAAGCAGGTTAAGTTCGAAGATGGGCTGTATCGGACTACATCTTCATATAGCCCCCATATAGACCGATCAGCCGATTTAGGGTCTTAGGCCCATAAAAGCTACATTTATTATCCGATTTTGCTGAAATTTGGGACAGTGAGTTGTGTTCTGCCCTTCGATATCCTCCGTCAATTTGGCTTAGATCTGTTCAGATTTGGATATAGCTGCCATATAGACCGATCATCCGATTTAGGGTCTAAGGCCCATAAAAGCAACATTTATGGTCCGATTTCGCTGAAATTTGGGACAGTGAGTTGTCTTAGGCCCTTTGACATGTCTCTTTAATTTGGTCCAGATCGGTTCAGATTTGGATAGAGCTGCCATATAGACCGATCCTCCGGTTTAGCCACATTTATTATCCGATTTTGAGGAAATTCGGGGCAGTGAATTGTGTAAGGTCCATCGACATCCTTCGTTAAATTGGCCCAGATCGGTCCAGATTTGGATATAGCTGCCATATAGACCGATCCTCCGGTTTAGGGTCTTACGCCCATAAAAGCCACATTTATTATCCGATTTTGATTAAATTCGGGACAGAAAATTGTGTAAGGCCCATCGACATCCTTCGTTAATTTGGCTCAGATCGGTTCAGATTTGGAAATAGCTGCCATATAGATCGATCCTCCGATTTATGGTGTAAGGCCCATAATTGCCACATTCATTATCCGATTTTGCTGAAATTTGGGACAGTGAGTTGTGTTAGACCCTTTGACATATTTCTTCAATTTGGTCCAGATCGGTTCAAATTTGGATATAGCTGTCATATAGACCGATTTCTTGATTTATGGTTTTGGGCCCATAAAATGCTCATTTATTGTCCGATGTCCCCGAAATTTGGAACAGTAAGTTAAGTTAAACCCCTTGACATACTTCTGCAATATCGCACAGATCGGTCCAGATTTGGATATAGCTGCCATATAGACCGATATCTAGGTTTTAGGTTTTGGGGCCATAAAAGACGCATTTATTGTCCGATGTCGCTGAAATTTGAGACAGTGAGTTATGTTAGGCCCTTTGACATCCTTCGTTAATTTGGCCCAGATCGGTCCAGCTTTGGATATAGCTGCCATATAGACCGATCCTCCTATTTAGGGTCTTAGGCCCTTAAGAGCCACATTTATTATCCAATTTTGCTGAAATTTGGGACAGTAGGTTGTGTTAGGGTCCTCGACATCTTTAGTCAATTTGGCCCAGGTCGGTTCATATTTGGATATAGCTGCCATATAGACCAATCTCTCGATTTAAGGTTTTGGGTCCATAAAAGGCCCATTTATTATCCGATGTCGCCGAAATTTCAGACAGTGATTTAAATTAAGACCTTTGATATACATCTGCAATATGGCACAGATCGGTTCAGATTTGGATATAGCTGCCATATAGACCGATCTCTAGATTTAAGGTTTTGGGTCCATAAAAGGCGCATTTATTGTCCGATGTCGCCGAAATTTGGGACAGTGAGTAAAATTAAGATCTTTGACATATGTCTGCAATATGGCACAGATCGGTTCAGATTTGGATATGGCTGCCATATAGATCGATCTCTCGGATTTCGGTTTTCGGGCCATAAAAAACGCATTTATTGACTGATTTCGCCGAAATGTGGGACAGTGTTCTTCTTCAATTTAGCCCAGATTTATTTGTAGATATAGCTACCAATATTTTGTTATATACAATTGAGCACTGACTTTTACTTATTAGTATTGGTCAAAATCGGAATATATTCCTATATAACTGCTATGGGGCATAAGGTATGCATTTTTCACCGGATTTTAAAGAAAGGTGGTTTACATATATATCAGAGGTGGTGGGTATCCAAAGTTCGGCCTGGCCGAACTTAACGCCTTTTTACTTGTTTCCTTTATCCTTTGTTTGCCTAAAAGGATATACCGGGAAAAGATTTGGACATATGCGATCCATGGTAGAGGGTATATTAGATTCGGCCTGACCGAACTTAGCACGCTTTTACTTGTTTTTTAGATTTCGTAATCAAAAAATTCGTACTGTCACATTTCAGGCGAGTTCAAACACATCACTTTGATAAGTAGCTGTTTCTTATACAAATTGTAGCCTAGCAAACAAACTAAACTGTCAAGAAAATGCCACTAACTGTCGCCACTAACATTACCTTGATCCTCAGAATATTATATAAATAGGTTTTTTTAATTAATATAATATTTTTTAATTTATGCTGACATTTTTGCTGGTAATGGAAAAAAAACAACATCGAAAATGGAAACAAAACAAAACAAAATTTTTTGAAAAAGAAAATAAAAATAAATTTTCACATTTAACAAAAACAGCAACGTGAATTTGTCTTGCTCTGTCATAGTGTTTCGACATATCCAAATATACGCTAGAAGACGAACATACACACATACAAATGCGTGTGTCTGTGTGTATATTTGAAAATGGATTTGGATGAAAATTAATTTATTTTCTTTAGATCTTCTTTTATAAACAAATGCTCCGAAAGCAGTTCTGTCGTATAAAAAACACACGTGCTTTTTCTGCGGCAAACTAAATTTTGAACAACAACAAAAAAGAAAACCAACATAGAACAGCAACGCAAATTCTAAACTTAATTTATTGGACATAGAAAAATACCTACAAAAAAAGAAACTGAAAATGAAATAACAAAACTTTAGTATAAGACGCTGGAACAAAATCTATTTTTTTCATGCACATTGATCGGTAAATTAACAAATTAGTATATTTACAACACTCCTAAGATCAAGAGCAACAAGTTTTGTTTTAGGCCAGAAAGTGTATATATTTTAAGCATTTTCTCAAATAGGTTTAAAAAACATTTCCTTATTGCAAAGTAAAAAAGAAAACAAAATCATCACTAACAGCTAAATAATGATGACACTTAATAGACCGTGGAATCAGTGTAAATGGAGAAGGCAAACCAAAATAAGTTCTTCACAAATTAATTTCAATTTATTCAAGATTTATTCAAGATCCCATAACTTTAGCCATTGAGTTTTAAATGTAATAATTTTTTCTTTGATTTTCTAGATTGGATCGGAAGTCATCGCGTGGCATGGTCTATGAAAATGAAGAACTAAGATTACGCACCATCAACATTAATGCTGAAGTTGAAAGAGGTAAGTGTGGAAATATGCTATGAAACAGCATTTCAAATGAAATGAAACTGCCAAAGCTTATCTAATCACGTCAGCTTCATTGCGTATGCTCCTTCGAGGATAAGAAAGGTCAGCTAAGCATAAATTATAGAACAAAAGAAAATCTGTGAGTAAGGCTATGGTGGTAGTCTAAAATCAAACACACTTAGATAATTGAAATCTATTGGGAAAACGATCCCACAAACTATGGGATATGGTCACTAGGCTGTCCCACGATAAAATGCAGAAATTCTCTTCGAGAAAAGGGAAACTCCAACTACCAAATATTTTGGAGATCGGTTAACGCTAACCTGTGTCGACCTGGCGTTCACTACTCGGCATTTTTTGGGAACACGGTTGGTGCTCAGACGAGAAGATTATGTAATACTAACTGACCCGGGCCAGCTCCGCTGCGCCTACTTTTACTTTATATGGAACAAAAGCTTCCTTTTAATGTTTATTTTCGACAATTAAAGAGCTTTTAGTGAAATACTATGCTACGAAAATAGCATATCGCTTGACAAACAGTTTAACAATATAAGCGCTTTTATCTAAATCACATAGGATCTTTATTGGTCTAAGAATTCAAGTTTGGATGTAAGGTGTATTCCATTCTTAAAATACTTTATTCCAGCCCGATAGTCTCATGATGTCTGATTTAGGGGTGTTTTCGGGGGTGAGGTGGTCCCCCAAACACTTGGCCCTGAAAAATATCACGATGCTTTTCTTTCAAATACCAATTATTTAAACCCCATATTGCCATTGGATTAGGGGAGCTTACACGATGAGGCGTACCCCAAACAAATGGCCCCAAAATAGGTTATCCAATTCGTTTTCTAATCTCAAATGTCTTTCATTTGAGCTACATATTCGCATGGTCGAAAAATTTTAACGCTTTGGGGGGTGTTTTGGGAAAGGGGTGATGCCCTTAATACATTGTCCTACAATTGGATATCAAATTTGTATTCTACTCTCAAATACCTTTATTTGAGCCCATATTGCGATGGTCAGTAAAAAATTTTGTTTGTGGGGTATTTTGGGAAAGGGGTAGACCCCCAGAACATTGTTCCCGAAAGTGGGTATCAATTCCTTGTCTACCCCCAGTACCTTTCATTTAAGCTCCACATTGAGATGAACAGTAAATATGCCCGATTTGGAGGTGTTTTGGGGTATGGAGTGGTTCCCCGAACACTAAGCCCGGAAAATATGTCAGTAACGTACTCTATTCTCATATATCTATTTATATTTGATTTATTTGAACCCCATATTGCCATTGCCCTTAAAATTGGATATAAAAATCGTTTTCTTATCTCATTTAAACTCCTTATTGCAAAAGTCAGCAAATATGTCCGGTTTGGGGTATTGGCCCTAAAAACCATAAATATTTAGTTCCACTCTCTTTAAGACCCAAATTGTCTTGGTGAGCAAATACGTCCTATTTGGGGGTTGTAATGGTGGTGGGACGTCTCCTAGACAGTTGGTCCCTAATGTTAATATCAGATAAGTGGTCTACTTCCAAATACCTTTAATTTGAGGCCCATATTTCCATAGTCGGTAAACATAACCGACGTGAGGGGTGTATTGGGGGATGGGCGGCTACTCTGTGAGTTGGCCTTGAAAGTATATATCGGATTCGTGTTCTACTCAAAAAACCCTCTTATTTGAGCCTCATTTTGCAAAAGTCAGAAAATACTTCCTATTTGGGTTGTGTTGTGGGGGACCCCACCCCATAGACACTTTACCCGAATATTGATATCAGATTCGTGCTTTACTCCCAAAGACCTTTCATTTGAGCCCCATATTGCTCTGGTCGTAAATTTGTTTTTGGGGAGAGGCGGCCTCCCAAACACTTGGTCCCATATTTGGATATCAGATTCGAATACTACACTCAAACACCATTTATTTAAGCCCGATAATCCCATGGTCAGTAAATAAGTCCTCTTTGGGGGGTGTTTTGGAGAAGGGGTGGACCCCCAGAAACGGGTCCCACATTTGGATATTAGTTTCGTATTCTACTCGCAAATACCTTTCATTTGAGTCCCATATTGCCATGGTCGGTAAATCTGTCCGATTTAGGTGTTTTTGGGGGTTGGAGTGTTCCCCCTAACACTTGGTCCGACAAACAAACAAACAAATACAAATGGATTTTTATATATAAGATGTGAACTCCAAATGGAGAGATAGGTTGAGAGTTAGGATATGGGAGCTATATCAGGTTAAGCGCCGATTCAGACCATATTAAGTCTTCATACGAAATGTTATTGTACAAAATTTCAGCCTAATCAGAAGAGAATTGCGCCCTCTAGGGGCTCAATAAGTATGATAGGGAGATCCGTTTATATGGGAGCTATATCAGGTTATGTATGGACGGATAAAGACCATACTTGGCCCAGATATTGGACGTCATACGAGAAGGCGTTGTGCAAAATTTCAGCCTAAATGTATAAATATTGCGCAATCTATGGGCTCCATAAGTAAAATTGGGAGATCCGTTTATATGGGAGCTATATCAGGTTATGTATGGACGGATAAAGACCATACTTGGAGAACAAGGTGTTGTGGAAAATGTCAGCCTAATCGGATAAATATTGCGGGATCTAGGAGCTCCATACATAAAATCGGAAGAACGGTTTATATGGGAGCTATATCAGGTTATGAACCGATTCACAACATTATTGATACATAGATGGGAGGTTGTACGACATGTCATTGTGCAAAAATATAGCCAAATCGGATATAATTGTGCTCTCTAATGATGTACATCGAAAATAAGTAGTTAAGTGGCAAGCTTTATTCATTCGACCTCTATCGTGATATCGGCGGACAGACGACCAGACGGAAGGACATGTCTCATATCAATTTTTCGAGGGGTTCCTTTGCACAGATTCTTCTTTTGTCCATAGGCTGGTTAAGTTCAAAGATGGGCACTATCGGACTATATCTTGATATAGCCCCCATATTGACCGACCTGCTGATTTAAGGTTTTAAGTCCATAAAAGACATATCTATTTTCCAATTTGCTGAAGTTTGGTTCAATGAGTTGTGTTAGGCCATTCGATATACTTCTTTAATTTAGCCCAGATCGGTTCAGATTTGGAAATAGCTGCCATATAAACCGATCTCTCAATTTAAGGTCTTGGGCCCATAAAAGGCGCATTTATAGTCCGTTTTCGCTGAAATTAGGTTCAGTGAGTTTTGTTAGACCTCTTTACATTATCTTTTAATTTGGCCCAAATCGGTCCAGATTTGTATATGGCTGCCATATAGACAGATCTCTCGAATTAAGGATTTGGACCCATAAAAAACGAATTTATTGCCCTAATTCGCCGAAATTTTGAACAGCGAGTTGTGTTAAGCCCTTCCCTCTTCAATATCGCCCAGATGAGGTCAGATTTGGATATAGCTGCCATATAGACCAATCTCTCGATGTAAGGTATTGGGCCCATAAAAGACGCATTTATTGTCCGATTTCCCCGAAATTGGCACAGTGACTTATGTCAGGTTTTTCGACATCGGTATCTCATATGGTTCAGATCGGTATATATTTTGATAAAGCTGCCAAAAATACCAATATTTTGTTGTACAAAGGTAAACAGTGATATTAAACCACTCAATGTCAATGCCAAATTTGGTCTAAATTGGACCATATTTTGATATAGCTGCTATGAGTGCATTATGACGAAGGTAGTTTAGATATATACCCGAGGTGGTGGGTATCTTAAGTTCGCGCCGGCCGAACTTTTAACGCTTTTTCTTGTTTATTACCCGATTTCGCTGAAGTTTGAAATAGTGAGTTGTTTTAAACCTCCCAAAAACCGACCCAAATATGATCTAGATGGGACTGTATATATATAGCTACCATTTAGACCGATCTTCCAATTTAAGGTATTAATCCCATAAAAAGCTAATTTATTGCCTGATTTCGCTGAAACTGTTACTTGAGTCCTTGGCACCTGAATAAAATATGATCGAGACCAAAATCTATTTAGATATAACTATGAACATGGTTATGCAGGTTTCATGAGTGGGCCAAACCGGAACATATTTGGATATAGCTGCTATATTGACCGATCTGCCGATGAAGGGTCTTAGGCCCATAAATGCTTTATTTTTCATCCGATTTCACTGAAATTTTAAACTGTGACTAGTTTAAGGCCTCCCGACATCCAAATGTGGTTCATAACGGACTATATTTAGTTATAGCTGCCATATATACCGACCTGCCGATTAAGGGTCTGAAGTCCATAAAAGCTTTATTTATTATCCGATTTCGCTGAAATTTTAAACAGTGAGTAGTTTAAGGCCCCACGACATCCAAATATGGTTCATATCGGACTATATTTAGATATATCTGCAATATATACCGATCTGCCGATAAAGGGTTTAAACCCCATAAAAGCTTTATTTTGCATAAGTTATCCAATTTTCACCGGATTGTGACAAAAGGGGGTTTACATATATACCCGAGGTGGTGAGTATCCAAAGTTCATCACTGCCGAACTTAAACCATTTTTACTTGTTTGAATTAAATTATTTCACCAGCATTGCCATTTGTTTATCGACAGACAATCTGTACAAAACAAACTATTCTTGGCAACCCTTCCCCCATATATGCCTCATATATCATTTCATGTCATTCAATGGCAATTCTGCAAACTGACAACGAGAAATATGGCAACGCAAAAGATAAACAGTGACAGCTTGCTATTTTATTGTTTATATCTCTCAGTATGGCGTACACACACTATCAGTCTCTCTTTAGCATTGAGTGAAAATGTCGGCAGTTTTAGCAAAACACTTATCAAAAACTATTGTATTGAGAAGAAGAATATAAAAAAATATTCCGTCAACAAAAATCGCAACGAAAGCACACATATAAATTCGTAGCATTGAACAATGCAAAATCTTAGTGCCAAATATGAGAAATACAATGGAGGTAATAAAGATCGCTATGAGCGACTAAAATAACGTCAACTCAAAAATGTGAAATAATAGACTTCCTGGAAGGGAAATAAAACAAGTACATGTGTGCGTGTGTGTGTGACGTATGTCAAAAAAGGAAAATTGTTTTCAATTTTAATTGAAACAGTAGTAAAACTATGTGTGTTTTGTATCAGACCAAAAATTATTAAGAGATCGGGTTCCGAATTTGGCAAGGTCGCTGCTTGTTATTTGTGTGGCACAAGTGTTTGGTGTTGAGCCAAATGGGCTTTCCCTATAATTGAAAACATTGATAAGCATTGATTTCATATTTTGGGAAATTCTTATTTTCAAAAAACTATAATTAGTTTTTTTTTCCTATAATACCTATTTTGGATTTTTACAGGGAAAGCTTTTGTTTTCTCGACAACAAGAACTTAAGTGGAATTATATGTTTTGTCATATGCTTTGTCATTGTGTGTACATTATAAATTTTTTGTATGTTTTCTATTCCAAGGTCAGCCAGCCAGCTATCAAATATTTGCAAAAGTTAAATGCAAAAATCCATCAAAATTATACATTTCATATATGTTTAGTAGTTTCTTATTGTAGTTTTTTTTTTTTTTTGCTCAATATTTGTATCTTAACTGAAGTAGATGTGAGTTTTGGCTTCATGAGATCGAACCGTTATAAGGTTGTGTTAAACAATTTTTGTTCTCTTCGGTTTTATGTCAATTCGCATGATCTATCTTTATAAAAGCTTGAAGGTAACACTGCAGGGGATCGATATAGTCAACCGTTGAGAACCGTATGACCGGAACTGTGTAAATTTTTGATAGAATTTATGGTACTTAACGAGCTTCTTCTTCTTTTATTTATCAAACAGCATAAGCCAAAATGTAAATTAGCCCATTAGCACTCCATTAAGGAACAGCGGTAAACTTTTCACATATCGAATAAAAATTGGATCCTCAACCATCTTAACAAAATTTTTACTAAGGCGGACTATGCCAGTTTCGCTGAATCTACAAATGTTTTGGTATATAGTAGTGGCCATATTATTAGGGTTTACGTATATAATTTTGAAAAAAAACTACTTTTTATTGAAATTAATTCATGACAACATTATTTCTATTCCTACCACCATAGAATGGGGGTAAACTAATCTAGTCATTACGTTTGTAACACCTAGAAATATTGACCTAAGACCCTATAAAGTATATATATTCTTGATCGTCTCGATATTCTAAGTCGATCTCCGATGTCTGTCCGTCCTTCTGTCGAAATCGCGGTCGAACGGGTAAAGCCAGCTGCTTAAAATTTCACCTAGATACTTTTTATACCCTCCACCATAAGATGGGGGGTATACTAATTTCGTCATTCTGTTTGTAACTACCCGAAATATTCGTCTGAGACCCCATAAAGTATATATATTCTTGATCGTCGTGACATTTTATGTCGATCTAGCCATGTCCGTCCGTCTGTCCGTCCGTCCGTCCGTCCGTCCGTCCGTCCGTCTGTCTGTCGAAAGCACGCTAACTTCCGAAGGAGTAAAGCTAGCCGCTTGAAATTTTGCACAAATACTTCTTATTAGTGTAGGTCGGTTGGTATTGTAAATGGGCCATATCGGTCCATGTTTTGATATAGCTGCCATATAAACCGATCTTGGGTCTTGATTTCTTGAGCCTCTAGAGTGCGCAATTCTTATCCGATTGGAATGAAATTTTGTACGGCGTGTTTTTTTATGATATCCAACAACTGTGCCAAGTATGGTTCAAATCGGTTCATAACCTGATATAGCTGCCATATAAACCGATCTTGGGTCTTGACTTCTTGAGCCTCTAGAGGGCGCAATTCTTATCCGATCAGAATGAAATTTTGCACGACGTGTTTTGTTATGATATCCAACAACTGTGCCAAGTATGGTTCAAATCGGTCCATAACCTGATATAGCTGCCATAGAAACCGATCTTGGGTCTTGACTTCTTGAGCCTCTAGAGGTCGCAATTCTTATCCGATTGGAATGGAATTTCGCACGACGTGTTTTGTTATGATACCCAACAACTGTGCCAAGTATGGTTTAAATCGGTCCATAACCTGATATATCTGCCATATAAACCGATCTTGGGTCTTGACTTCTTGAGCCTCTAGAGGGCACAATTCTTATCCGATTTGAATGAGTTTTTGCACGAAGTATTTCGTTATGATATCCAACAACTGTGTCAAGTATGGTTGAAATCGGTCCATAACCTGATATAGCTGTCATATAAACAGATCTGTTGATTGGACTTCTTGAGCTTCTAGAGGTCGCAATTCCTATCCGATTTGGCTGAAATTTTGCATGACGTATTTTATTTTTACTTTCAACAACTGTGTCAAATAAGGTTCAAATCGGTTCATAACCTGGTATAGCTGCCATATAAACCGATCTGGGATCTTGACTTCTTGACCCCTAGAGGTCGCAATTATTATCCGATATGCCTGAAATTTTGTACGATGGATCCTCTCATGACCGTCAACAAACGTGTTTATTATGGTCTGAATCGGTCTATAGCCCGATACAGATCCCATATAAATCGTTCTCTCTATTTTACTTCGTGAGCCCCAATGGGCGCAATTCTTATACGAATTGGCTGAAATTTTACACAGGTCTCCAACATATAATTTAATTGTGGTCCGAACCGGACCATATCTTGATATCGTTTTAATAGCAGAGCAACTCTTTTCTTATATCCTTTTTTGCCTAAGAAGAGATGCCGGGAAAAGAACTCGACAAATGCGATCCATGGTGGAGGGTATATAAGATTCGGCCCGGCCGAACTTAGCACGCTTTTACTTGTTATTAATGTAGGATTGCAAATGAACCATATCGGTTCAGATTTGGATATAGCCCCCCTATAAACCGATCTACCGATTTGAATTCTTAAGCCCCTGGAAGCCACAATTTTTTCCGATTTGGCTAAAATTTTTATGACGTTATGACTTCCAACAACTTTGCCTAATACGGTCAATATTTGTCTATAACCTGATATAGACCCCATATAAACCGATATCCCGATTTGACGGCTTAAGTAAAATTTTTGTTCGATTTGGCTGAAATGTTACAGATAGTGCTTTTGTTATTTTGTTCAACAACTGCTCCAAGTACACTCGAAATCAGTCTATAACCTGATATAGTCCTCATATAAACCGATCTCCCGATTTGACTTTCTGAGCCTTTACAAGCCGCAATTTTTGTCCGATTTGGCTGAAATCTTGCACAAAGTGTTTCGTTATGTCTTTCAACGACTGTTCCAAGTGCGCTCGAAATCGGTCTATAACCTGATATAGTCCTCATATAAACCGATCTCCCGATTTGACTTCCTGAGCCCTTACAAGCCGCAATTTTTGTCCGATTTGGCTGAAATCTTGCACAAAGTGTTTCGTTATGACTTCCAACAACTATTCCATGTACGGTTCAAATCTGTCTTTAATCTGATATTGCTCCCATATAAACCGATCTAATGATTTGATTTTTGGAGCCCTTACAAGCTGCTATATTTCTCCAATTTGGCTGAAATTTTGCACATAGTGTTGGGTTATGGCTTCCAACATCTGTGGCAAGTACGGTCAAAATCAGTCTATAACCTGGTATAGCTCTCCTATGTGTAGCTCCTATGTAAACCGGACTGTCAATCATTCTTGTTCTGTTCCTTGTAAAGCCTTTGCAAATGCAAATTTTACCCATGAACATTCCACTAAGGAAGGGGGGCAAACTTCTCACATATCAATGAGTGCAGTCCGATTCAAGTTAAATTCAATGATAAGGGGCCTCCCGAACGGCGCGCCGCAGTGGGACACCTCTTTGGAGAGAAGTTTTACATGGCATAGTACCTCACAAATGTTGCCAGCATTAGAAGGAGGAAAACTACCGCTGAAATTTTTTTTCTGATGGTCTCGCCAGGATTTGAACCCAGGCGTTTAGCGTCATAGGTGGACATGCATACCTCTGCGCTACGGTGGCCTCCTAGAAACTTTAATTTTTGTTGGTTTGATAGAAGTTTGTTATTCAATGCTAATTTTTAGCTAAATCGGACAAAAATTGCGGCTTCCAGGGGCTCAAGATATCAAATCGTGGGATCGGGTTATATGGGAGCTTTATCTAAATCTGAACCCATATGGCCCTCATCCGATGAGTATACATTAACCTGAGGTGTGCCACAAGGCTCTGTCCTTTCCCTTTCCCCTTCCTTTTTTCTTATTTTCATTGACGATCTACTGGGTCAGACTTCGAATGCAGTCTACTCATTTGCAAATGACAGTAGTCTGTGTCATTCACATTCATTCGACCATAGGCCCAGTCCTCAAGAAATTGTGTACTGGAGGCGCATTATGGATGAGACGTTCCCCCATAATTTGTTGGCCATTTCTGAGAGGGGTAGAATAAGCAGAGTAGACTTTAACTCACAGAAGACGCAGTGCTGTTTCTGATCTCACAAGCGATTCACTGAATCACTACAATCGTCGATTTCTATCGACGGTATAGATATTGAGCAGTCGGTATAGATATTGAGCGTTGGTCAAAACACGTATTCGAAGTGTCGAAAGAAGCATTCAATTATTTCGGCTTTCCTAAGCGGTGCAAGCAATATTTCACCTCTTCTCATCTTCTCGATATCTTTACTACCTACATCAGGCCGGAATGGAATATAACTCTCATAAATGGGCAGGTGCTCCAAAATCATCCTTGGAGCTACTTGACCGGGTTCAACGGAGAGCGATGGTGTTGGTGGGGGACAGTAGAGTATCGAACTCTATTGATTCAATTGAATATCGTCGGAATGTGGGTAGCGTTGTATTGCTCTATCGTTATTTTCATGGCGTGTATTCCAGAGATATTCGTCTTCTTATCCCTGACGTTAGAATGTTCACCAGGAATACAAAACTTGCCAGGAACTCATACCCGTTTATAATTGATTGGCCAGTCCACCAAACCATGCATTACCGAGAAATTTCATTTTCCGAACTATTCGTATGTGGAATCCACACTTCCCCCTCTTTCCCCCCTCCAACTTTCCTAATTGCCAACGCAATACACTGCATATATAGGGGAAATCCCCTGCGTGTTGGTTACGTGAAAAAAATCGAGAGATCAGTCTATATGGCAGCTCTATCCATGTCTAAACCGATCTGGGGAAAATTGCAGAAAGATCTCGAAGAGCCTAACATAACTAACTGTCCCAATTTCCGGCGAAGTCGGACAATAAATGCGACATTTATGGGACCAAAACCTTACATCGAGAGATCGATCTACATTGGAGCTATATTAAAATATGGACCGATCTGGGCCAAATTGAGGGAGGATGTCGAAGAGCCTTACACTACTCACTGTTCCCAATTTGGCGCAATCGGACGAAAAATTCGCCTTGATAGGCCCAAACCCTTAAATCGAGAGATCCAAATCTGATCCGATCTTGGCCAAATTGAAGAAGAATGTCGAAGACCCTAAGGCAGCTAATTGTCCAAAATTTGGGAAAAATCGGACAATAAACGCGTCTTGTATGGGTCTATATGTCAGCGAACAATAAATGCTCTTTTTATTGGCCTAGAACCAAAAATCGGAAGATCGGTCTATATGGCACCTTTATCCAAATCTAGACTGATCTGGGCCTAATTAAAGTAGGACGTCGAAAAGCCTAAGACAACTCGCTTATCAGACAATAAGTGCGCCTTTTATGGGCCTAGGATCTTAAATCGAGAGATCGGTCTAATGGATCCTATATCCAAATCTGGACCGATCTGAGCCAAATTGAAGAAAGATGTCGAGGGGCATAACACAACTCACTGTCCTAAATTTCGGCGATATCAGACAATAAATGGGCTTAGAACCTTAAATCGATAGATCGGTCTATATGGCAGCTATATCCAAATCTGAACCGATCTGAGCCAAATTGAAGAAGGATGTCGAAGGGCCTAACGCAACTCACTGTCCCAAATTTTGGCAAATTCAGGCAATAATTGCGCCTTTTATGGGCCCAAAACATTAAATCAAGAGATCGGTCTATATGGCAGCTATATCCACATCTGAACCGATCAGGGGCAAATCAAAGAAGAATATCGAAGGGCCTAAGAAAACTCATTGTCCCCAATTTATGCCATTTAAGGGGCCTAAAGCAACTCACTGTCCCAAATTTTCGTCGAAATCGGACAATAAATGCGCTTTTTACGGGCCCAAGACCTTAAATCGAGAGATTGGTTTTTATGAAACCTATATCCAAATCTGAACCGATCTTGGCCAAATTGCAGAAAGATGTCGAGGGGCCTAACACAACTCACTGTTCCAAATTTGGGCAAATTCAGGCACTACATGCGCCTTTTATGGGCCCAAAACCTTAAATCGAGAGATCGGTCTATATGGCAGTTTGACCCAAATCTGAACCGATCGGGGGCAATTTGAAGAAGGATATTGAGCGGCCTAACACATCTCACTCTCCCAAATTTCAGCAAAATCGGATAATAAATGTAGTTTTTATGGACCTAAAACCCTAAATAGGGGTATTGGGGTATATAAGGGCTATATCAAGATAAAGTCCGATATAGCCCATCTTCGAACCAAAAAAGAATCTGTGCAAAGTTTCAGCTCAATATCTCTATTTCTAAAGAATGTAGCGTTCTTTCAACTGACAGACGGACGGTTATATATTAACTTTATAGGGTTGGAAATGAATATTTCGATGCGTTTTAAACGGAGTGACAAAATGAATATACCCCCATCCATCGGTGGTGGGTATAAAAATAAGGTATAACTTGTTCGACTTAATTTAATTTTTCGGGGTTTTCTTAAGCTTCTTAAGTTGCAGTTAACCTTAATAATTACTTGGGCAACCCTTTCCTGCTCTTCAACTTGGGGTCAGGCCTTCAGTTAACACTTTTGGTGAACCTGGAAAGTGTTTACCCAAAATTCTTGTACATTTTGGAAGAAATCTTTCGAATTTCAACTTTATCTCCTCCCTAAAGCTATCTCGACATCTTCCGATATTTATACCCTACACCACAACTGTGGTATAGGGTTGTTGTTGTAGCCATATTTCCATGTGGAGGTGGCAATCCTCGTCAACTCCTGTGTGAGCAAGCTCGTTTCGGTCCAAAGGACCGATCGCCGTAGGAACAGGTGGCCATTGGTTATTTAAAGGCGCCTCGTCCTATCGAGCATCGTAGGCACTCAGTATTTGTGAAAGAGCCGGTGACACCCGGCTGAGACTCTCCGCTCCGATACCGCTGATTGTCCGGGACTGCCCTTGCAGCTACTCTGTATGGAGCATTCCACTATCCGCAATCTGTGGGCGCGCCCGGTAGCTCGCAGCTTAGCTTCTCATGATAGCAATGAACAAAACACAGATCGTACAATTTTCCGGCCTGTGTGGTGCTGACAGCTATCCAGTGGAGGGTAAAAGTAGTTGGTAGACTCGGTGCTGACAGCTATCCAGTGCATGGTAAAAGTAGTTGGTAGACTCGGTGGTGTAGGGTATTATATAGTCCGAATTTAGCCTGACTTTAGCCTTTTCTTACTGGTTTTCAATTTTATTTAAATTTCCATATTTAAATAAAAATTTAAAAGTTCTACCAAATTCCATTTTCTATTTCTAGGTCAATCTGATATCAAACGTCTGCGAAAGGAAAATGATCATTTGCGACGAGAAATTTGGTCATTACGAGATGAATACGATCGCCTCAACAAAAGATTCAAAACGAAATTCATTGAAGCGGATAATGCAGCATGCTGCAATGCACGCTGCAGTCAGGGTGGTTGTTCCTGTCAATGTAATGAAGGCGGAGGTGGAGGATGTGATATGGGACATTCAAAATGCAATAGTGAGGTGAGCAAACAAATTGAAATACAAAATTAGATATTTTTCCATAATAACTTTAACTCTACCTCTTAAATCCTTAGGATTCCGATTCATGTCATTCCTGCTGTTGTAACGACACCGAAGAGATTGTGTGCACCGATGACTGTTGCAACGAAACGAAAAATGGAGCCTTGGCATTGGGTCAACAGGAACAATCACCGACTGACAGTAGTACCAAATTAACGATAACTGAATGTGGGCAACCACCACCGCCTCCATCGCAAACGCATCCAGCACCTGCCCCACTACCAAGTATTTTAACGAATTTCGACCATTTATCTGTGGTATCCGAAGAGACTCTCAGCAATAGTGATGTGTTGACAGTGAATACCGAAAATCTTTTGGTCTATACACCGGATATAAGTGGTTCGCAGACTACACTGCCCAGTTTGGTTGGGCCTTTGACACCTTTAACACCCATTGAATTGGTGGCCAATGAGCTGAATGATATACAGGCCAAGGTGCCACCTTTATCGTATTTTGAGAATGTCTTGCAACAGCACATGAGTTCAAATTTCAGTGAGTATTTGGATTTTGAATTTCTAAATAATTCTATTAAAAATTAAAAAAAAAGCCGATGACATTTTATTTTTTAAAGATTATTGAAATTTAAAAAAAATTTGATTGGAATTGTTGACCTTGGGCGAAACTATATTTGTATACCCTCCACCATAGGATGGGGGTATACCAATTTCGTCATTCCGTTTGTAATAACTCAAAATATTTGTCTCAGACCCCATGATCGTCATGGAAATTTAGGTCGATATAGCCATGTCCGTCCGTAAAGGGGTTTAGGGTATTAGCCTTAAAAACTATCAATATAGAGATCCATTCTCTTTAAGACCCAAAATTGTCATGGTGAGCAAATACGTCCTATTTGGAAGTTGTTATAGGGGTGGGACATCCCCCAGGCAGTTGGTCCCGAATGTTGATATCATTTTCGTGGTCTACTCCCAAATACCTTTCATTTGAGCCCCATTTTTCCATAGTTGGCAAACATGACCGATTTCGGGGGTGTTTTGGGGGATTGGGTGGCCGTTCACTGTCTTGGCCCTGAAAATATATATCTCATTCATGTTCTACTCTAAAATACTTCTTATTATAGCCCCATATTGGAATGGTCATCAAGTACGTCCTATATGGTCGGTGTTATGGGGATAGGGTGGCCCCATACACACTTTTTCCCAATATTAATAACAGATTCGTGCTTTACTCCCAAAGACCTTTCATTTGAGCCCCATATTGCTACTGTAGTACATTTTTCCCTCGTTGGGGCTTGTTTTTGAAAGGGGCCGCCCCCCATATACTTGATCCCACATTTGGATATCAGATTCGTATTTTACACTTAAATACCTTTTATTTGAGCCCCATATTGCCATGATCAGAAAATAAGTTCTATTTGGGGGGTGTTTTGCGGAAGGGGTGTACCTCCAGATATTTGTCCCACATTTGGATACAAAATTCGTATTCTACTCGTAAATACCTCTCATTTGAGTCCCATATTGCTATGGTCGGTAAATATGTCCAATTTAGGGGTGTTTTGGGGGTTTGGGGTGGTCTCCCAAACACTTAGTCCGACAATTGGATAACAGCTACGTTTTTGAGTCCCATATTGACATGATTTGGCCATATATATCTTTGGTAGGTTTTGGGGTGGGGCGGACCCCGTAGGTACCCCATCCGAAATTTGGATATCAAATTTTTATATTTAGGTTACTTTAAGAGAGCACACAAAATTTCGCTTAAATCGCATCATTCATCACCGAGATCTAGCGTTTCTGAAAATATGTTTAAGGGGGAGGGTCCGCCCCCCCTTCAGATATCAAAATATTAAGTACATTATTTTCACCACGAGGTCATTATGCACCATCCGAGAAAATTTCAAGAAAATCTGTTCTGCTATTTTTGAGTCTATAAGGAACACACAAACATACAAACACATATTGATTTGTATACCCACCACCGATGGATGGGGATATATTCATTTTGTCATTCCGTTTGCAACACATCGAAATATCCATTACCGTTCATTAATTCTTAATCAGCGTAAGAATCTAAGACGATCTAGACATGTCCGTCCTTCTGTCCGTCCGTCCGTCTGTTGAAATTACGCTACAGTCTTTAAAAATAAAGATATTGAGCTGAAATTTTGCAAAGGTTCTTTTTTTTGTCCATAAGTAGGTTAAGTTCGAAGATGGGCTATATGGGACTACATCTTGATATAGCCCCCATATAGACCGACCGGACGATTTAGGATCTTGGGCCCATAAAAGCCACATTTATTATACGATTTTGCTGAAATTTGGGAAATTAAGTTGTGTTGGGCCCTTCGACATCCTTCGTCAATTTGGCTCAGATCGGTCCAGATTTGGATATAGCTGCAATATACAATAGACCGATCCTCCGTTTTAAGGTCTTGGGCCCCTAAAAAACACATTTATTATCCGATTTTGCTGAAATTTAGGACAGTGAGTTGTGTTAGGCCCTTCGGTATCCGTCGTCCGTTTGGCCCAGATCAGTCCAGATTTGGATATAGCTGCCATATCTACCGATCCACCGATTTAAGGTCTTGGGCCCATAAAAGCCACATTTATTATCCGATTTTGCTGAAATTTGGGGCATTGAGTTGACTTAGTCCCTTCGAAATTTTTCTTCCATTTAAATCTAATCGGTTCAGATTTGGATACAGCTGCCGTAAAGACCAAGCTCTGTATTTAAGGTTTTGGGCCCATGAAAGGCGCATTTATTGTCCGATTTCGACGAAATTTGGGACAGTGAGTTAAGTTATGCCCCTTGACATACTTCTGCTATATGGTACAGATCGGTCCAGATTAGGATATAGCTGCCATATAGACCGATCTCTCGGTTTTAGGTTTTGGGGACATAAAAGGCGCATTTATTGTCCGATTTCGCTGAAAATTGGGACAGTGCGTTGTGTTAGACTCTTCGACATTTTTCTGCAACTTGGCCCAAACCGGTCTAGATTTGGATATAGCTGCCATGTAGACTGATATCTCGATTTAAAGTCTTGGCCCCATAAAAGGCGTATTTATAATCGGATTTCATTGAAATTTGACACAGGGACTTATATTAGGCTTTCGACATCTGTGTCGTATATGGTTCAGATCTGTTAATTTTTATACCCACCACCGAAGGATGGGGGTATATTCATTTTGTCATTCCGTTTGAAACACATCGAAATATTCATTTCCGACCCTATAAAGTATATATATTCTTGATCAGCGTAAAAATCTAAGACGATATAGATCGATCCTCCGATTTATGGTGTAAGGCCCATAATAGCCACATTCATTATCCGATATTGCTGAAATTTGGGACAGTGAGTTGTGTTAGGCCCTTTGACATATTTCTTCAATTTGGTCCAGATCGGTTCAGATTTGGATATAGCTGCCATATAGACCGATTTCTTGATTTATGGTTTTGGGTCCATAAAATGCTCATTCATTGTCCGATGTCGCCGAATTTTGGGACAGTGAGTTAAGTTAAACCCCTTGACATACTTCTGCAATATCGCACATATCGGTCCAGATTTGGATATAGCTGCCATATAGACCGATATCTAGGTTTTAGGTTTTGGGGCCATAAAAAGCGCATTTATTATCCGATGTCGCTGAAATTTGAGACAGGGAGTTTGGTTAAGCTTTTCGACGTCCTTCTTCAATTTTGCCCAGATCGGTCCAGATTTGAATATAGCTGCCATATAGACCGATCTCACGATTTATGGTTTAGGGCCCTTAAAAGAGGCATTTGTTGTCCGATTTCGCCGAAATTTGGGACAGTGCTTTTGGTTAGGCTCTTCGACATGTTTATGCAACTTGGCCCAAATCAGTCCAGATTTGGATATAGCTGCCATGTAGACCGATATCTCGATTTAAAGTCTTGGCCCCATAAAAGGCGCATTTATAGTCCGATTTCAGTGAAATTTGACACAGTGACTTATGTTCGGCTTTTCGACATCCGTGTCGTATGTAGTTCAGATCGGTATGAGGTATATGAGTATAAGGTATAAAATTTTCACCGAATTTTGATGAAAGGTGGTTTACATATATACCCGAAGTGGTGGGTATCCAAAGTTCGGCCCGGCCGAACTTAACGCCTTTTTACTTGTTAGATATACAATAGCTACTAAACAGACCAATATTTTATACAATTGAACAATGACTTGTACTTATTAGTATTTGGTTCAAATCGGAACATATTTCGATAATACTGCTATGGGACATAAGGTATGCAATTTTCACTGGATTTTGTTGAAAGGTGGTTTATATATATACCCTGGTGGTGGGTATCCAAAGTTCAGCCCGGCCGAACTAAACGCCTTTTTACTTGTTATATATTAAATAGATTTTAGAAAAAATTTCATTATAATGGGTTTTTTTTTATTTTTACACCCACCACCATAGGATGGGGGGTATACTAACCTAGTCATTCTGTTTGTCACACCTAGCAATACCGATCTGCGACATCGTAAAGTACATATGTTATTGATCGTCTGTACATTTGGAGGCAATCTAGTCATGTCCGTCCGTCCGCCTCTGAAAAGCATGATGGCGGTCGAACTTATAAAGCTAGTCGCTTTAAATTTTGCATATATACATCCCATTGAAGATGGTCAATGGAGATTGCAAATGGCAATGGGTTCAGATATGGATATAGCTCCCATATAAACCGATTTCACGGTTTGATATATTTAGCCCCTTAAAGCCGCAATTGTTATCCGTTCGGGTTGAAATTTTGCATGTGGTGTTCTGTTACGACGTCCAATAACTGTGTTAAGTACGGTTGAAATCGGTCTATAACCTGATATTGCTCCCATAAAACCGATCTCCCGATTTTATATATCGTGGCCCTGCAGTCCGTAATTTTTGTCCGATTTGGCAAACATTTTGTAAGTTGTATGATGTAACGACTTCTAATAACTGTGGCAAGTACGATAGAAATTGGCATATAACCTGATATAGCTCCCATATAAACCGTCCTTTCGATTTTACGTCAGGATCCCCTGAAAACCAAAATTTTTTCCGATTTGGCTAATATTTTGCACGAAGTTATGACTTCCAATAACTGTGCCAGGTTCGGTCCAAATCAGTCTTTAACCTGATGTAGCTCCCATTCAAACCGATCTCTGTTTTCTCCTTGTTCTTTTCCTAGAAGATTTAATTTTTGCCTGGTTTAACAGAAATTTTATATGTAGAGTAGAATTAAGCCTTTCAACTAATTTTATTTTGTACCAATTTCAAAATTTATGTTGAGTTATTCGTCCAGACCAAACTTAATACTCATTTACCGATTTTATTTTAAAGCTATAAAATAAAAATTTCTTTCTCATATTACAGGTAGCACACCCGGTACATCTTCGTCCAACAGTGGCAAGACTGTGATTCGTCATACCAATGGCTGGGATTATAATATTCAATCGCCCTTTTCTCAAAAACGCTATCCAGCGAATTCCATATCGCCCATATTGCAACAACGTTCAGCAGCACAAACATTAAGCACATTTGTACCTACCACTACGGTGACACCGCCACCGCCGGCACCACCAGGGAATTCCAGTGAGAAAACGCCACTCAAAAGTAAATCCGAATTTCCCGGACCAGCCAACACAAGTCAAGTGTTGCCGCTGATAGAGACAGTGCCCATAACCACAATGCCCATCAACAATGGCTGTGGTGGAGCATATCACAGCAGTACCAACTCCAATGCAAACGATGCAAATGGCAATGGCCAACTAGGAAAACCAAAGCATTTCTTTGCCCCCATTAAACCAAAATTAAAACTGAACACCGCTTTGGCCAATCAAAGGAGAATGCCCCCGCCGCCACCACCAGTGGCGGCACCATCCACTAAGGCTGCCTTCACAAATGGCATTATGGGAAATGAGGCCCCCGCTAAATGTGAACCACCTGACATTTACGTTACCAATGGCTTGGCTACTCCCTATAAGCATCCGGTGAAGCCCACAGTGCAACCTCCACCCATACCACAACGTATCACATCAAATGCCACATCAGCACAAGTAAGTTTGTCGCCGCCACGACAAAGGCGCAAATCAAGGCAATATCAATCAAGTCACAACCAACAGCAGCAGCAGCAGCAACAACGCTTCCATCAGCCTCATCCCAACCACTTGCATTGTTGCGAACACACACCTCACTACCAGCATCAGTTTCATGGCTGCACCATCAACCATGAGACCAATGCTAATAATGAAGTCTATGTTGCAGCAACACAGGCAACAGCAGCTACTGATTTCGAACTAACACCCACTACCTGCACCGCCACCACTCTATGCTTTATGGCCCCAGCCATCCTTCCACGATGGAGGACCACACTAACAAATGCTTTGCTTGCTCCTAACATTTTGTGCAATTCATTAAAAGTAACAATAACCGCCACAGACACTCTGGCCGAAGCGTCGGCGACATTAACCGATCCATGTGCCCCATCGCTAGCCGCCGCGTTTAAATTTGTAAGTCCCCAAATAAATGTGAGCAAACGCAGTGGACCCGTGTATGCAATCGCACAAAATGTTTGCCACAACTTAATAATTGCTCCTGCTGTTAGGCAACCTTTGATGTCGTCCATTGTCAAGTGTTGTCCATCCACAATGGGAACTCCCAAAAGGTTCACGGGCCGAACAGCGGCAAGTCCAGCAGTGGTTGAACCACCCACACTTGCACAGCCAGCAACAGTTTCTAACATTAGTTGTATTCCATGCAATCTGGACTCGCATGCCTCATGCTGTGCTTCCATAAATTCTCTTCCAGAGCCTTCATCATCATCATCATCGCCAACTTCTGTAGTGCTGGTGACCGCATCAACAAATTGTTCACTTGTGGACTCAGTGTGTCAGGTGAGGTTCACATCAGTGTGTCACAACCAGAGGTCTAGCGGTTTTCACATGAAATCAATGGCTGGTCTGCCATATCATAGCAAACTTTAATATTCACCATTTCTTTTCAAATTCAAGGAAAATTGTTGTCGATTGTGTTCGTGGAGAGTTAGTTTTTCTAGATGGGGGTGTTGGAGATGAGGGAAACGGTTGAGGGAGAGGAGAAAGGGGAGAGAGAAAATGATTATATATGATTAAATTCCTGAGAAGAGAGTATGAAAATGGGGATTAAGCTAATGAAATTTAGTTTTTTTACAAAATGTTAATCAATGACAAAATTCAGTCGAAAGAAGACAACAGTTCTTCAAAAGTTTTCCTAAAAACAAGGTTTCATCAAAATTTTATCGAAAGACCAAATTTTATTATTGGACTAGCTGGACCGGGCCCGCTCCGCTGCGCCTTCTTTTACTTAATATGGAACAAAATTTTCCTTGGAATGCTTATTTTCGATATTAAAAGAGCTTTTAGTGAAATACCATGCTACGAAAATAGTATATCGCTTGACAAACAGTTAAACAATATAATTATCTGAATCCCATATGATCTTTATTGGTCTACGAATTTAAGTTTGAATGTAAGGAGCACTCCATTCTTAAAATACTTTATTTCATCCCGATATTCTCATGATGTCTGATTTACGGGTGTTTTCGGTGGTCTCCCATACACTTGGCCCTGAAAAAATATCAGCATCGTGCTCTTCTCTCAAATACCATTTATTTAAACCCCATATTGCCACTGGTTTTGAGGGGAGTTTACAGGATGAGGCTTCCCCCAAACATATGGTCCCAAAAATGGTTATCAAATGCGTTTTCTAATCTCAAATACCTTTCATTTGAGCCACATATTGTCATGGTCGAAAAAGTTTTATGCTTTGGGGGTTTTTTTTGGGGGAAGAGGTAATGCCTTAAATCCATAATCCTACATTAGGATATCAAATTCGTATTCGACTCCCAAATACCTATATTTAAGCCCCACATTGCGATGGTCAGTAAGAAATTGCTGTTTGTGTGTATTTTGGGAAGGGGGTAGACCCCTAGAAAATTGGTCCCGAGAGTGGGTATCAATTCTTGCTCCACCCCCAATTCCTTTCATTTAAGCCCCACATTGACTTGGTCGTAAATATGACCGATTTAGGGGTGTTTTGGGGGGTGGGTGGTCCCCCAATCACTAAGCCCTGAAAATATATCAGCAACGTGCTCTATACTCATATATTTGAACCCCATATTGCAATTGGTCTCAAAATTGGATATCAAATTCGTTTCCTAATCTCAAATACCATTCACTTAAACCCCTTATTGAAAAAGCCAGCAAATATGTCCGGTTTAGGATAGGGGCTCTAAAAATTATGAATGTCTAGCTCCACTGTCTTGAAGACCCAAATTGTCCTGAATTTGCTTCTCGAGCCTACATATAACTCATTTTTGTCCGATTTGACCGATTTTTGTTATATAGGTACGCTTAAAGTGAGCGCCAACATAGAGTACCAAAGTCATACTTTTTAATTATTTTCATACTTCGTATAACTAAAGGGTGATTTTTTTGAGGTTAGGATTTTCATGCATTAGTATTTGACAGATCACGTGGGATTTCAGACATGGTGTCAAAGAGAAAGATGCTCAGTATGCTTTGACATTTCATCATGAATAGACTTACTAACGAGCAACGCTTGCAAATCATTGAATTTTATTACCAAAATCAGTGTTCGGTTCGAAATGTGTTCAAATTTTGACAAATTTTGTTCAGCGATGAGGCTCATTTCTGGTTGAATGGCTACGTAAATAAGCAAAATTGCCGCATTTGGAGTGAAGAGCAACCAGAAGCCGTTCAAGAACTGCCCATGCATCCCGAAAAATGCACTGTTTGGTGTGGTTTGTACGCTGGTGGAATCATTGGACCGTATTTTTTCAAAGATGCTGTTGGACGCAACGTTACGGTGAATGAACACATTTCGAACCGAACACTGATTTTGGTAATAAAATTCAATGATTTGCAAGCGTTGCTCGTTAGTAAGTCTATTCATGATGAAATGTCAAAGCATACTGAGCATCTTTCTCTTTGACACCATGTCTGAAATCCCACGTGATCTGTCAAATACTAATGCATGAAAATCCTCACCTCAAAAAAATCACCCTTTAGTTAACTTAAAGATGAAATAAATTTTTATACCCAACACCGAAGGATGAGGGTATATTCATTTTGTCATTCCGTTTGCAACACATCAAAATATCCATTTCCGACCCTATAAAGTATATATATTCTTGATCAGCGTAAAAATCTAAGATGATCTAGACATGTCGGTCCGTCTGTCCGTCTGTGTGTTGAAATCACGCTACAGTCTTTAAAAAAAGAGATATTAAGCTGAAATTTTGCACAGGTTCTTTAATTGTCCATAAGCAGGTTAAGTTCGAATATGGGAAATATCGGACTATAATTTCATATAGCCCCCATATATACCGATCCGCCGATTTAGGGTCTAAGGCCCATAAAAGCCACATTTATTATCCGATTTTAATGAAATTTGAGACAGTGAGTTGTGTTAGGCCCCTGGACATCCTTCGTCAATTTCGCTCAGATCGGTCCAGATTTGGATATATCTGCCATATAGACCGATCCGCCGATTTAGGGTCTAAGGCCCATAAAAGCCACATTTATTATCCGATTTTGCTGAAATTTGGGACAGTGAGTTGTGTTTGGCCCCTGGACATCCTTCGTCAATTTCGCTCAGATCGGTCCAGATTTGGATGTAGCTGCCATATAGACCGATCCTTCGATTTAGGGTCTTAGGCCCATAAAAGCCACATTTATTATCCGATTTTGCTGAAATTCGGGACAGGGAGTTGTGTTAGGCCCTTCGACATCCTTCGTCAATTTGGCTCAGATCGGTGCATACTTGGATATATCTGCCATATAGACCGATCCACCGATTTAGGGTCTTAGGCCCATAAAAGCCACATTTATTATCCGATTTTGCTGAAATTTGGGAAAGTAAATTGTGTTAGGCCCTTTGATATCCCCCATTAATTTGGTGCAGATCGGTCCAGTTTTGGATATAGCTGCCATATAGACCGATCCCTCGATTTTAGGTTTTGGGCCCATTAAATGCTCATTTATTGTCCGATGTCGCCGAAATTTTGGACAGTGAGTTAAGTTAAGCCCCTTGATATAATCCTGCAATATGCCACAGATCGGTTAAGATTTGGACATAGCTGCCATATAGACCGATCTTTCTATTTAAGGTTTTGGGCCCATAAAAAGTGCATTTATTGTACGGTGTCGCCGAAATTGAGGACAGTGAGTTAGGTTAAGCCCTCCGAATTCCTTCTGCAATATGGCCCCGATCAGTCCAGATTTGAATATAGCTGCCATATAGACCGATCGCTCGATATAAAGTTTTGGGTCCATAAAAGGCGCATTTATTGTCCGATTTCGCCGAAATTTGGGACAGTGAGTTGAGTTAGGCCCTTCGAAATTTTTCTGAAACTTGGGCTAAATCGGTTTAGATTTGGATATAGCTGTCATATAGACCGATATCTCGATTAAAAGTTTTGGCCCCTAAAAGGCGCATTTATAATCCGATTTCACTGAAATTTGACACAGTGACTTATGTAAGGCTTTTCGAAATCCGAGTCGTATGTAGCTCAGATCGGTTTATTTTTAGATAAAGGTACTAAAAAGACCAATATTTTGTTACACACAATTGAACAATGACTTGTACTTATAAGTATTGGGTCCAAATCGGAACATTTTTTGGTATAACTGCTATATACAATTTTCACTGGATTTTGATGAAAGGTAGTTTACGTATATTCCCAAAGTGGTGGGTATCCAAAGTTCGGCCGAACTTAACATCTTTTTACTTGTTTTTCATAGAAGGACTAAAATTTATACCATTTTGAAGACACTTTACCTGGTAAATACGACTATTCTAAGAAATAACCGTAAGGAAAGGCAAAAGTCGGGGGGTGCCGACTTTATAATACCCTTCACAAATTAACATAGACAGACGGACAGACAGACAGACAGGCAGACAGATAGACGGACAGACAGATGGACAGACAGACAGACAGACGGACGGACAGACAGACAGACGGACAGACAGAGAGACAGGTTTTTCCAATTTCAATAGTCTTCATCTCTAGGCCAAATCACATGTCCACACTAAATTTGAAGACGATCGAATGAAAATTGCGACCTGTAGTTTGTACACAAATTAACATAGACAGATGGACAGACAGACGGACAGACAGACAGGCAGACAGGCAGACAGACGGACAGACAGACAGACAGACGGACAGACAGACAGAAAGACCGACAGACAGACAGACGGACGGACAGACAGACGGACAAACAGACAGACGGACAGACAAACGGACAGACGTACAGACAGACAGACGGATGGACACACGGACAGACAGACGGACGGACAGACAGACGGGCAGACAGACATACGGACAGACGGACATACAGACAGAAAGACAGACAAACGGACATACGGACAGACAGACAGACAGACGGACGGACAGACGCACATAGCTAAATCGAATCAGAAAGTGATTTTAAGTCGATCGGTATACTTATCAATGGGTCTATCTCTCTTTCTTTTAGGTGTTACAAACTAATTCACTTAGTAGCTAACTTAGCCAGTACCACAGTAGTGGTGTAGGGTATAAATATGCAACAAAATCAAAACTTTATCGAGCGGTTAATTCTTCGTCCTCAAAGGGCTAAAGACGGACAGGGCTGGATTGGTTAGAAAGTCATGACGATCAAAAATATACGACTAATAAAGTCTTAGGGCAATATTTTGGGATGTTTCCAACAAAACGTCGAGTTTAATTCACCCCGCTTCCTATAGTGTAAGGTTCTAAAAATATGTTGCGCTTGCTATCCACTCATCTTTCTTTATTTTGTTTTTTTTTCTTCCATGTCCCATAGGGATTTTGCTTTATTTAGTTCACTTGTCTAACCACTGTCATGTTGTTTCTGTTTGGTTTCAAATGTTAATTGTTTAAATTAATTGCCTTACGCAAATGCCAATAAATGCAGCATTAAAGTCACGAAGCCATTTTTAAGGACAAATAAAACAAAATGACCATTTTGAATAAACACACTATTGTTGACATAATATTATGCTTTATTTGTTTGTTAATTATATGAACTTAACCATTTTGTTATTAATGTTAAAATAATAATT
The DNA here is from genome assembly GCF_963082655.1 of Stomoxys calcitrans. NCBI lineage: Eukaryota > Metazoa > Arthropoda > Insecta > Diptera > Muscidae > Stomoxys > Stomoxys calcitrans. The sequence goes on from NC_081553.1 coordinate 203,011,663, forward strand.
TGTATGCATTAATTAATTTAAGCAATTAACAAAACATGAAAATAATTATAGCCCATAAAAGGAAAATCAGTTGTTGAATTTGGAAATGTGTTAAAAAAGGACAAACATTAAATAGTAGGAAAGCCGCAATTAGATTTTCGTACTAAATACTCGGTATATACAGGATAGTTGAAAATTTGAATGAAATGTCACATGCAGGAATCAGGAGAAACAAATCAGAACTGTCTGAAAGTTATCACTATTGTGATAACTCTCAGACAATTCTGTAATGGGAACCTAAGTCTTAGGCATGGTTAAGTAAGTTTACTGTTGGAATATGTTCGGCATGAACATAGGGCATCAACAAGCTCTCCATCTAACTCTATCGTTGGCATAAGACTTGGCTTGATTCCAACTTTATTTGCGAACAGCGGAGCCATATGTTTCGCGGACGTCCCCTCCTGTGCTGTCCTTGCGGGTTTCAGTCTAAGACATATCTCGCTATATCATGGTGCGACCTACGTAAGATATGATCCTACCAAATTTCAAGTTTCTTTTATTTGCAATTCCTCATATGAAATATTTGGCCGGAAAATTCAAAGTATTTGTCATAGTCAGCGATTTGTAAGAACTTGGATTTTGCAGGTAGTCGCATGTGTCAGGCTCCAAGTAAGGCTCACTACGGTTGAAAATTTTGACTTTTGTCTTATATAAGATGTCACTGCAACTCCAAACTTTGTTGAGTTAAAGAAAGGCACTTTTAGCCTTTTTTAAACGTTCGCGGATGTCTGATTCCGGTTCTACGTTCTTTTTGATTTTGCTGTCAAGATAACAAAAGTTGTCAACGTCTGCTATGACATGGCCGTTTATAGGGAGAATTGGTTCAAATTTTGGTTCCATATGATCAAAGAGATGGACTAAGGGGCATAAATTAGCCGCGTTTTCAATGTCTCCAAGGAAGTCGTTTATACCCCAACGAATGTTGCCTCTAAGACGGGGTCGGGATAGATGGGTCCACTCGGCTTTAATACTTTATTGATCCCGCAAGATCGGCTCTCTTATCCATTGAATGCACTGAAACTTCAGCATACCTATACAGCTCCCATATTGACGTCGCCATCTTTTATGGAATGCCCTTATCCAACAAGTGCTTCACATAGAGCATCGGAAAACTGGGGCACGCTAGCACAGGGTCGGAACCTGTGCACTCAGTTGCTGGTCCATCGGAACTGAAACAATTAAACAGGCATTTAGTTCGGCCGGGCCGAACTATGGATATCCACCACCTCGGAGGCTTCAGACTCTTTAACGGCAGATCGATATATATGGCAGCTATACCTTAATATAGTCCGATCTGAACCATTTTTAGATCAGATGTCGGGAAGTCTTAATCAACTGACTGTTTGAAATTTCAGCGAACTCGGATAAAAAACAAGTAAAAAGGCATTAAGTTCGGCCGCGCCGAAATTTGGATACCCACCACCTCGGGTTTATATGTAAACCCCATATCGTCACAATCCGGTGAAAATTGGACAACTTAAGCACCCAAATTCGGAACGGACATTGAGTGGTATATGTCACTATTCAATTTTGCAGAACAAAATATTGGACTTTTTGGCAGATATATCCAATTAAAAACGATCTGCCATATTAAGGACGGATATCGTGAGGACCAACGAAATCGCGAATTGGGTAAAAAATAAACTTTCATGGGCTTTAGTCCTTTTATCGGCAGATAGGCCTATATGGCAGCTATATCTATATATAGTCCGATCAGAACCATATTTAGGTGGGATGTTGGGAGGTCTTTTCCAACAGTTTCAAATTTCAGCGAAATCAGGTAGTAAATAAAGCTTTTATGGGCTTCAGACCCTTTACAACAGACGGATGGACAGACGGACAGACTCATGGTTTAATCGTCTTAGAATTTTACTACGATCCAAAAAAAATATACTTTGCAGGGTCGGAAATTGTTCTTTCGATGTGTTGCAAACGGAATGGCTAAATGAATATACCCCCTATCCTACGGTGGTGGGTATAAAAAAATGAGATATCTTAGAATTTCTTTTTGGATTTTGCAGATAAAAGTGTCCTTAAAAAGCTAAAAATTAATTTTTCCCAAATTTTTTTTTTCAAAAATCCCCAAGGTTTCGGCAGTTATTAGTAAAAATGAAAAACGAACCCCAAATGCTTTCGTAATTTACAAAATTCGAAGCTGGTCTCGGTCAAAATTAGAACAAAACAAGTAAAAGCGTGCTAAGTTCGGCCGGGCCGAATCTTATATACCCTCCACCATGGATCGCATTTATCGAGTTCTTTTCCCGGCATCTCTTCTTAGGCAAAAAAAGGATATATGAAAAGATTTGCTCTGCTATTAAAGCGATATCAAGATATGGTCCGGTTTGGACCACAATTAAATTATATGTTGGAGACCTGGGTAAAATGTCAGCCAATTCGAATAAGAATTGCGCCCTTTGTGGGCTCAAGAAGTAAAATAGAGAGATCGATTTATATGGGAGCTGTATCGGGCTATATACCGATTCAGACCATAATAAACGCGTATGTTAATGGTCATGAGAGAATCCGTTGTACAAAATTTCAGGCAAATCGGATAATAATTGCGACCTCTAGAGGCTCAAGAAGTCAAGACACAAGATCGGTTTATATGGCAGCTATATCAGGTTATGAACCGATTTGAACCATACTTGGCACAGTTGTTGGATATAATAACGAAACACGTCGTGCGAAATTTCATTCCAATCGGATAAGAATTGCGCACTCTAGAGGCTCAAGAAGTCAAGACCCAAAATTGGTTTATATGGCAGCTATATCAGGTTATGAACCGATTTGAACCATACTTGGGACAGTTGTTGGATATCATAACAAAACACGTCGTGCCAAAATTCATCCAAATCGGATAAGAATTGCGCACTCTAAAGGCTCAAGAAGTCAAGACCCCAGATCTGTTTATATGGCAGCTATATAAGGTTATGAACCGATTTGAACCATACTTGGCACAGTTGTTGGATATAATAACAAAACCCGTCGTGCAAAATTTCATTCCAATCGGATAAGAATTGCGAACTCTAGAGGCTCAAAAATTCAAGATCCCAGATCGGTTTATATGGCAGCTATATCAGGTTATGAACCGATTTAAACCATACTTAGCACAGTTGTTGGGTATCATAACAAAACACGTCGTGCAAAATTTCATTCCAATCGAATAAGAATTGCGCACTCTAGAGGCTCAAGAAGTCAAGACCCCAGATCGGTTTATATGGCAGCTATATCAGGTTATGAACCGATTTGAACCATACTTGGCACAGTTGTTGCATATCATAACAAAACACGTCGTGCAAAATTTGATTCCAATCGGATAAGAATTGCGTACTCTAAAGGCTCAAGAAGTCAAGACCCCAGATCGGTTTATATGGCAGCTATATCAGGTTATGAACCGATTTGATCCATACTTGGCACAGTTGTTGGATATCATAACAAAACACTTCGTGCAAAATTTCATCCCAATCGGTTAAGAATTGCGCACTCTAGAGGCTCAAGAAGTCAAGACCCAAGATCGGTTTATATGGCAGCTATATCAAAACATGGACCGATATGGCCCATTTACAATACCAACCGACCTACACTAATAAGAAGTATTTGTGCAAAATTTCAAGCGGCTAGCTTTACTCCTTCGGAAGTTAGCGTGCTTTCGACAGACAGACGGACGGACGGACGGACGGACAGACGGACGGACATGGCTAGATCGACATAAAATGTCACGATGATCAAGAATATATATACTTTAAGGGGTCTCAGATGAATATTTCGAGTAGTTACAAACAAAATGACGAAATTAGTATACCCCCCATCTAATGGTGGAGGGTATAAAAAAAACTAGGTTGCCCAAAAAGTAATTGCGGGTTTTTCATATAGTCGGCGTTGACAAATTTTTTGACAGCTTGTGACTCTGTAATTGCATTCTTTCTTATGTGAGTTATCAGCTGTTACTTTTAGCTTCCTTTGAATAAAAAGTGTAAAAAAAGTATATTTGAATAAAGTTCATTCTAAGTTTTATTAAAAATGCATTTACTTTCTTTTAAAAAATCCGCAATTACTTTTTGGGCAACCCAATAAATTTGAATATCCCCGAAACCAATGGAGTTGTTGTAGACCTCAAGCGAATTTTTTTTGTAGAGAATTTTTAGCACTATCCAGAAAATTTCCAAATTTTGGAAATTGGACCACAAACGAAATTTTCACAGTCCTAACAAATTTTCGATACACTGAGGTGACCAAATTTAGGGGCCTGCCAAAAAGCGTCTGAACAACCTAGGGCATTGAAATTTTCACACGATCTCGCTAACACCTTAGCTCTAACCACAACAAATTTCAAGGAGATATCTCTACCTGTTCTAACACGGCATATTATACCCTCCACCATAAGATGGGGGGTATACTAATTTCGTCATTCTGTTTGTAACTACTCGAAATATTCGTCTGAGACCCCATAAAGTATATATATTCTTGATCGTCGTGACATTTTATGCCGATCTAGCCATGTCCGTCCGTCTGTCCGTCCGTCCGTCCGTCCGTCCGTCCGTCCGTCCGTCTGTCTGTCTGTCGAAAGCACGCTAACTTCCGAAGGAGTAAAGCTAGCCGAAATTTTGCACAAATACTTCTTATTAGTGTAGGTCGGTTGGTATTGTAAATGGGCCATATCGGTCCATGTTTTGATATAGCTGCCATATAAACCGATCTTGGGTCTTGACTTCTTGAGCCTCTAGAGTGCGCAATTATTATCCGATTCGAATGAAATTTTGTACGGCGTGTTTTTTTATGATATCCAACAACTGTGCCAAGTATGGTTCAAATCGGTCCATAACCTGATATAGCTGCCATATAAACCGATCTTGGGTCTTGACTTCTTGAGCCTCTAGAGTGCGCAATTCTTATCCGATTGAAATGAAATTTTGCACGACGTGTTTTGTTATTATATTCAACAACTGTGCCAAGTATGGTTCAAATCGGTTCATAACCTGATATAGCTGCCATATAAACCGATCTTGGGTCTTGACTTCTTGAGCCTCTAGAGGGCGCAATTCTTATCCGATTGAAATGGAATTTCGCACGACGTGTTTTGTTATGATACCCAACAACTGTGCCAAGTATGGTTTAAATCGGTCCATAACCTGATATAGCTGCCATATAAACCGATCTTGGGTCTTGACTTCTTGAGCCTCTAGAGTGCGCAATTCTTATCCGATTGGAATGAATTTTTGGCACCAAGTATTTCGTTATGATATCCAACAACTGTGCCAAGTATGGTTGAAATCGGTCCATAACCTGATATAGCTGTCATATAAACAGATCTGGGGATTTGACTTCTTGAGCTTCTAGAGGGCGCAATTATTATCCGATTTGGCTTAAATTGTGCATGACGTATTTTATTTTTACTTTCAACAACTGTGTCAAATAAGGTTCAAATCGGTTCATAACCTGATATAGCTGCCATATAAACCTATCTGGGATCTTGACTTCTTGACCCCTAGAGATCGCAATTATTATCCGATATGCCTGAAATTTTGTGCGACGGATCCTCTCATGACCATCAACAAACGTGTTTAATATGGTCTGAATCGGTCTATAGCCCGATACAGATCCCATATAAATCGTTCTCTCTATTTTATTTCGAGAGCCCCAATGGGCGCAATTCTTATACGAATTGGCTGAAATTTTACACAGGTCTCCAACATATAATTTAATTGTGGTCTTAACCGGACCATATCTATATATCGTTTTAATAGCAGAGCAACTCTTTTCTTATATCCTTTTTTGCCTAAGAAGAGATGACGGGAAAAGAACTCGACAAATGCGATCCATGGTGGAGGGTATATAAGATTCGGCCCGGCCGAACTTAGCACGCTTTTACTTGTTTTTTACTAGTCTTTGCTTCGAATTTCTCCCACTGTGCATTTGATGATAGAAGATCTCGCTTTGCGACAATAAAATACCTACCCTACATATTCGGAGCTTTTCATTCCTTAAAAAATATATAGTGGCAGCCACCTTGGAGATCCATAGTTCGGAATTTCAACCATCGTACTTCACTTAATCCGATGATGTCTAGGTTTTAGTTTGACATTTCGTTTTGGACTTGGTAAAGTCTCGATAAGATCTGAGAGAGTTCTAATGTTCCGTGTTCCAATCATAAACCGTGTTTTGAATCCATAGATCGTCATTGGAGGGTTGTCAGTTTCATACCTTCTTGTTGATGTTTCTGTAATCGTATTTTGCTCTGGCTGCCAGCGACAATATCGGCCGGGGATTTTATTGGTAATTACTTTGAAGATCTGTGAGCGCCATATCTTTGGTTCATCCGCTGCCAACCCTATAGCACGATCCCATTGTATTCGTATTTGTATTTGTATCCGTGCAAGGAGGCTACCGTAGCGCAGAGGTAAGCATGTCCGCCTATGACGCTGAATACCTGGGTTCGAATCCTGGCGCGACCATTACCAAATTTTTTTCAGTGGTTGTTTTCCCCTCCTACTGTTGGCAACATTTGTGAGGTACTATGCCATGTAAAGCTTCTCTCCAAAGAGGTGTTGCACTGCGGCACGCCGTTCGGAGGACGGCCCTTATCATTGAGATTAAATTTGAATCGGACTGCACTCATTGATATGTGAGAAGTTTGCCCCTAGTTGAATGTTCATGGGTAAAATTTGCATTTGCATCCTTGCAAGTGGGACGATGACGAACTTTTAATGTCTCACAAATAGATTGACTAAATTTATGTGCGCCATATCCTCTTGTGGTCTGTTCCAAAGCAATGACTAACACAGCTTTAATTTTACTACACTGTGCATTGGCCCTCCTGCCAATGTCTAAGAATTTCATATTGATGTGCTTTCGCTACTAAAACATTACAAATTTATTTTTTATCCAATTAATATTAAAATTTAACCATTTCTAGACCGATTCAGCAAACTTGGAGGCCATATTAAATGACATCGAAGCCATATCGGAGGATATATTGGCCATACAATTAGAAAAGTCTAAATCTCGAGATAATCTCGATTGTAAAACGACGACGGAAGTAAAAGCCAAAGCAAATGCCCCACTCAAGCAGACTAACAAAAATTCCAAACCTTACAGATCGGAAATGAATCTGCTTCTGACCTACGATGGAGATAATCCCACTATAGTACAGGCTTACCCGGCAAAGCATAACAAAAGTACAACTGAGAATGGTGTAGAAAATGGGACCGCAAGAAGAACGAGATCATTGGAAAGGGAACACACAGATAGTCCTTCACCTAATATACCAGATCCTATGCAACCTTTTCCGGAAAATCGTAAATATATAGGCTTTGATCATTTAAATAGAGCAGTAGCAGCAGCAGCTGTGGCATCCTCAACTGCAGCACCACTACCAGTAACAACTGCTATGGAATCGCCAAAAATTGCTGTTACAGCTACCGCAACTCAAACATCGCCTGTGGTGGCCACACCGCTCAGCCATAGAACGCATTTACCTTTATCACCATTGGTAACCAATGTGAATATGCCCATGCAAAGCAATGGAAAACCTATGCCTCCAGCCCCTCCAGCCAGATCATTTCCTTCACCACTGAATATTAAGTGTGCCGGCATTCAAAGGAGTTCTTCCGTAACGTACAAGCCCAATGCAATGCAATCACCAACCGGTTCGCCAATTCTGGGCGGTGTACATCCCAATAAAAGTCAATTATTTTCTGCTATAGCTAATGCGGCTGCAAAAAGGTCACAGTTTCGATCTCAACCTACACATATGACAAGATCGCTGGACACGGATTGTCTGCTAGAAACGACAAATGAGAATACCATACAGAGCGAAAAGGAGGAAAAGGAGGTAAGTAGATCAGCAAGCATCTACACATGTTAAAGCATTGGTCGTATCGATCGTGTTCCTAGTGAATGGCACATCTCCGATTTTTTTTTAAGGTTGACGTTGAAAACCTCATACTGGCCCAGTAATATGCCATGTCTCTTGATAGAACCTCCCCTCAGAAGAATTATTACATAAAATCGTTTGCATTGCAGACTGTTTCAAAACCCTTACCGGTGAGGGTCATAGAACACCCCTTGCGCCACATGGTGGTGTGTGAGAATGGTTTGAAAATGGGACAGCATGAAGAACGAGTGGAAGATTGGATGACGGAAGGCTTAATACAAGTCACTGTGTCAAATTTCAGCGAATTCGGATAATAAATGCATCTTTTGCGAGATTTAGACACTATGTCCGCAGATCGGTCTATATGGTAGTTATGTCTAAGTATTGCCCGATCTGAACCATATTTAGGTTTGCGCTGAATTTCGGCGCAATCGGGTAATAAATAAAGGTTTTATGAGGCTTAGATCCTATATCTAAATATAGTCCGATCTGAACCATATTTGGCTTAAGCCAACTCACTGTTTCAAATTTCAGCGATATCGGATAATGAACGCAACTTTTATGGGGTTCAGACCCTTATGCGGCAGATCGGTCTACATGTCAGCTATATCCAAATATGGTTCGATCTGAATCACATTTGTCATATGTTTGTGTCGGATGTCGTAAGGCTTAAAACAACTCACTGATTATCAATAGCTGGCATAAGGCTTGATTAGGAAGATCGTGGTCAGAGGAACTCCGCATGGAGGGTTTTTATTATATGATATGGCTTCTAGTTATCAATGGAGTTTTGAGGTTTGATACGATGCTAAAGGGCTGGACACATGGTGGGTGTCCATGTTCTCTCCATTATTACTGGATGGGGAAGAGGCAACAGGATTAACAAATACCCCAAGAGGAGGAAGCCTGGTTGTTTCTAAGGGACCCATGCTGGTTAGTCTGGAGGCCAAGTTCTCGGGCTTGATTTTTAATCACAATTCCATCTAAATACGTGGTTAAGAATCTAGCCCAAGAAGCGACGTCAAGAAAGAATCCTACGGCGGTTGGGATTTCAAAAATAGCGCCCTCCGCAAGACGATCGTGAAGGTACAGGGGACCGCGATGCCAAAAGAGAGGCTTTTGTATGTTTATTCTCGATCTTATGTCACATTCGAGTCACTTATCCAACCCTTACAGGAGGATAAAGTCTAGGTTCAATGGCGTAATGATAAGGGAGAAAGTGGCACAGGGCACGCCACAGGGGGCATTTTATCGCCGCTCTTATGGGTGCCCACCATAAATAACCTATTCCGGATGCTGACTGAGGGGGGGGTTTGAATTTGTCTGCTATGCAGACTGGGCTAGACCTAGGGGTCTCACTGTTAACGCAGAGAATAATGAAATCTGTCTGTTCACGAGAAAAACGAAGGTGGACCAATTTGACACCCTACGTTTTCTCAACAAAACCATTTCAATATCTGACAATGTCGAATATTTGTTAGTGATCTTAGGCAGAAAACAGAATTGGAAGTGTTGTGTTCAGGAGCATAGCAAAAAGGCTCATAGATGTTGGGCACTATGTAGAAATGGTACATGAATACGAGGATAGCCCAGTGGTTCTTCAGAACATGATAAGACCAATACTTAATTAAGCCTCAGTGGTCTGCGAAGGAATAAAAGAACAATGCCAGCATAATACGGCAGGATCAGAGAACATGTTGACTTAGCATAGGCGGGGTGATGAGGATCACGCCCTCTAGACACTGGAGTCTATTCTAGATTCCCTATCCATAGATATACAGATTAAGTCTCATGCAGACACTACAGCTATGGGACTTAAGGCAATGGGAGACTGGATAGAGGGAAGGACAGGTCACACCATTGCGGTATTGTCGAGGCGACAATAGGAAACTAGGAAGAAATGAAAGAGGTTTCCGATGGGATACCTGTGACGACACTTTAGGTCGAGTGCGAGATACTGCTGTCAGCGGCACCGTCCTGGACGAAACTCTGGAAATGCCACCTAGAAGTCCATGCTACACGGATGGATCAAAGCTAAAGGACAGAGGGGGCCCGATGATCTACCTTGAGAACCTAGAGACTGAGATTTGTTTCCGACTGCCTAACCATAATACGGTCATACAGGCGGAGATCCGGGCGATCACGGAATGCGTGTGGTTTTGCGGTGTTAACGCGAGGACGTCGGATAATAATATTTTAACGGACCGTAAACTGGCCATCAGAGCTCTAAAAACCAGGACGGTAAAGTCACGATCATTCCTAGAGTATAGAAAAGAGACTAACACCTTCTCTGAGGATGGCACAAACCATCCTCAATCCGCATGGGTGCCGAGCCACAGCAAAATAAGGGGGAATGAAAAATCAGACTATTTGGCTATGATGGCCAGAGGACTGTCGTCAATAAATTTGGTTAACCCAAAGCCTTTTGGGGCGATACAGTCCGAGTTAAAGGCGTGGCTGATGAACGCGCATCTATCACTGCGGAACAGAAAAACGCTCGGTGAGACGAAGAATATCCTGCTCGACATCTGGATCGTGTGAAGACGGGGCTATAGCTGAAAGGAAGTAAGAAGGAGATCACTATAGCTTTCGGTATCATAAAGGGATGTAATAACATATATAGAGCAAGTGAGAACGATAATGAGATGTTGCACAGTGGCCCAAACGCCGAAAAATTTGGAAATAAGTAAACAACTTTTTACCTGTTCATCTAAGCGGTAAAACATGTTCCAGACATTTATAGAGGAGGACATAAGCTTTCCGGTTTTTATTCTTAATACAGGGTGAGATACACGGTGTCAAAGATGATCACTTTCCCCAACTTTCAATGGGCTGTAAATTCTGATTTTTGGACCGATTTGCATGATCAAGGACTCTGAAGAAAGACCTTGACCAATAACATGCATAATTTTCCATTCTATCGTATACCCTTAAGAAGGTATGAATAGAATTTTGAAATATTAAAATTTACCTTGGCCGTTTTCAGTGTTTTCTTACTAACTCTTTAACATTTTTTACCGCTCAGATCAAGGGATAACAAGTAAAAGCATGGATTCTGCTAAAGATTTATAAGAACTAAATTTAGTTATTATACCCTCCACCATAAGATGGGGGGTATACTAATTTCGTCATTCTGTTTGTAACTACTCGAAATATTCGTCTGAGACCCCATAAAGTATATATATTCTTGATCGTCGTGACATTTTATGTCGATCTAGCCATGTCCGTCCGTCTGTCCGTCCGTCCGTCCGTCCGTCCGTCCGTCCGTCCGTCCGTCCGTCCGTCCGTCCGTCTGTCTGTCGAAAGCACGCTAACTTCCGAAGGAGTTAAGCTATCCGCTTGAAATTTTGCACAAATACTTCTTATTAGTGTAGGTCGGTTGGTATTGTAAATGGGCCATATCGGTCCATGTTTTGATATAGCTGCCATATAAACCGATCTTGGGTCTTGACTTCTTGAGCCTCTAGAGTGCGCAATTCTTATCCGATTGGGATGAAATTTTGCACGACGTGTTTTGTTGTTATATCCAACAACTGTGCCAAGTATGGTTCAAATCGGTACATAACCTGATATAGCTGCCATATAAACCGATCTTGGGTCTTTACTTCCTGAGCCTCTAGAGTGCGCAATTCTTATCCGATTGGAATGCAATTTTGCACGACGTGTTTCGTTATTATATCCAACAATTGTGCCAAGTATGGTTCAAATCGGTCCATAACCTGATATAGCTGCCATATAAACCGATCTGGGGTCTTGACTTCTTGAGCCTCTAGAGTGCGCAATTCTTATCCGATTGGAATGAATTTTTGCACGACGTGTCTTGTTATGATATCCAACAACTGTGCGAAGTATGGTTCAAATCGGTCCATAACCTGATATACCTGCCATATAAACCGATCTTGGGTCTTGACTTCTTGAGCCTCTAGAGTGCGCAATTCTTATCCGATTTGAATGAAATTTTGCACGACGTGTTTTGCTACGATATCCAATAACTGTGCTAAGTATGGTTTACATCGGTCCATAGCCTGATATAGCTTCAATACAAACCGATCTTGGGTCTTGACTTCTTGAGCCTCTAGAGTGCGCAATTCTTATCCGATTGGAATGAAATTTTGCACTACGTGTTTTGTTATGATATCCAATAACTGTGCCAAGTGTGGTTCCAATCGGTCTATAACCTGATATAGCTGCCATGTAAACCGATATTGGGTCTTGACTTCTTGAGCCTCTAGAGGGCGCAATTCTCATCCCACTAGACTGAAATTTTGCACATAGTGTTTTAGTATCACTTCTAACAACTGTGCTAAGTATGGTTCAATTCGGGCCATTACCTGGTATAGCTGTCATATAAACCGATCTTGGGTCTTGACTTCTTGAGGCTCTAGAGTGCGCAATTCTTATCCGATTAAAATGAAATTTTGCACCACGTGTTTTGTTATGATATCCAACAACTGTGCCAAGTATGGGTCAAATCGGTCCATAACCTGATGTAGCTACCATATAAACCGATCTTGGGTCTTGACTTCTTGGGCCTCTAGAGAGCGCAATTCTTATCCGATTTGCCTGAAATTTTGTACGACGGATCCTCTCATGACCATCAACATACGTGTTTATTATGGTCTGAATCGGTTTATAGCCCGATATAGCTCCCATATAAATCGATCTCTCTATTTTACTTTTTGAGCCCCCAAAGGGCGCAATTCTTATTCGAATTGGCTGAAATTTTACACAGGTCTCCAACATATAATTTAATTGTGGTCTAAACCGGATCATATCTTGAGCTCTAATAGCAGATTTTTCTTTCTTTCTTTTCTTATATCATTTTTTGCCTAAGAAGAGATGCCGGGAAAAGAACTGACAAATGCGCTCCATGGTGGAGGGTATATAAGATTCGGCCCGGCCGAACTTAGCACGCTTTTACTTGTTTTTATCCTACATATCAAACTTCTGTCTAACCAGCAAAAATTAAAACTTCTAGTAGCCGAACAAAGATAATCGAGGGATCGGTTGATATGAGAGTTATATTAGGTTTAAGATAGATTTCGGCCGTTCTTGGCAAAGTTGATGGAGCCGTAACAGAACACTGCTTGCAAAATTTTAGCCAAGTAGGAAAAAATTGCGACTTCCGGGGCCTCAAATTGGCAGATCGATTTATATGAGAGTTATATCAGATTATCAACGGATTTGAATCGTACTTGGCACAGTTGTTGGAAGTCGTAATAGAACATTCCTTGAAAAATTTTAGTCAAATCGGAGAAAAATTGCGGCTTCCAGTGTCCAGTCGTAAACTCGAGATACCGGTTTATATGGGAACTATATCTGGTTATAGACTGATTTGGACCGTATTTGGCACAGTTATTGGAAGTCGTAACAGAATACCGCATGAAAAAATTTCAGCTAAATCGAACAGAAATTGTGGCTTCCAGGGGCTCAAGAAGTCAACTCGGGAGATCGATTAATATGAGAGCTATGTCAGGTTATAGACCGATTTCGACCGTATTTGGCACAGTTATTGGAAGTCGTAACAGAATACCGCATGAAAAAATTTCAGCTAAATCGAACAGAAATTGTGGCTTCCAGGGGCTCAAGAAGTCAACTCGGGAGATCGATTAATATGAGAGCTATGTCAGGTTATAGACCTATTTCGACCGTATTTGGCACAGTTGTTGGAAGTCGTAACAGAACACCGAATGTAAAATTTCAGCCAAAGTGCGGCTTGTAAAGGCTCAAGAAGTCAAATCGGGAGATCGGTTTATATGGGAGCTATATCAGGTTATAAACCGATTTCGACCGTACTTAGCACAGTTGTTGGAAGTCATGACAGAACACCACATGCCAAATTTCAGTCAAAGCGGAAAAAATTGCGGCTTGTAAGGACTCAAGAAGTCAAATCGGGAGATCGGTTCATATGGGATCTGTATCAGGTTATAGATCGATTTAGACAATACTGAACAGAACACTGTGTGAAAAATTTTAGCCGAATCCGACAAAAATTGCGGCTTTCAGGGGGTCAAGAAGTCAAATCGGGAGATCGGTTTATATTGCAGCTATATCCAAATATGAACCGATTTGGCCCTTTTGCAATCCTCAACGTTCTGCGTCAATAGTTACTATCTGTGCAAAATTTCAAGCGTCTAGCTTTACGCGTTCGACAGCGGACGGGTTTCGACAGACAGTTGGACGGACTGACATGACCAGAATATCATCGGTCAAGAATTTATATTTACTTTATGGGGTCTTAGATCAATATATCCAGATGTTACATACGGAAAGATTGGATTAGTATACCCACATCGTATGGTGGTGTGTATTAAAAGTAGTGGACTATTTCGAGTTTTTTCTACGTTTGGTCTACTCGCGTGGCAGTATTTGCTATGCATTTCATGGCTTTCGCGGCTAACATACACCGACAAATAGGAGGGGACCAGATGCTAACCGAGTCAGGGGCGTGATATTAGCGATTTTAGATGGATAGAGGGACTTGTGGACTCACAAGCAGGCGGACAGGCGGAAGGATGAACAGACCGATGGACGGACGGATGTAAGGTCGAACATGGCTAGATCGTCTTAAAGATCGTCTTATGGGGCTAAAATTTTATATTTCGATGTCTTGCAAATGGATTGGCAGAATGAATATACCCGCTCCTTCGGTGGTGGGTATAAAAAACGATACGTAAGATGAGCCCAACCCAACAAGGACACTTTTAATAAACGCCGCCATAGGATTGGCGTATTCCAGCCAGCTATTCCTTTTGTAACACATCGTAGTATTGATCTGTACCCCATAAAGAATACATATATGTATATTCTTGATCGTCGTAACATTCTATGGCGTTTTTGCCATGTCCGTCCAACAGTCTATCCGCTCGTCCCCCTGTCCGTCCATCTGTGAAAATCATGATAGCGGTCCAACTAATAAAAGCATCCTCTTGAAATTGTGCAAACATTCTTCTTGTATATGTGGGTCGTTGAGGATTGCAAATGGACCATATCAAAATTTTGCAGGTAGTGTTCTGTTATGGCTTTTATCTATTGGGCGCTGTTTGGTTCAAATTGGTGTATAACCTGATATAACTTCCACATAAACCGATCTCCCGATTTGACGTCTCAAAACCCCTGTATAACGCAATTGTTATTCGATTAAGTTTTGATTTGTTGTGACTTTCAACAATCGTAACAAGTATGGTGCAAATCGGTGAATAACCTTATAAAACTCCTATAGAAACTTATCTCCCGATTTGACATCTTGAGATCCTAGAAGCCGCAATATTTAACAGATGGAGTATGAACGTGGTGTTCTGTTATGACTTCCAATGTTCGTGCTAAGTTTGATCCAAATCATCGCTTTTTTACTTGTTTAAAATTTTTTTTTTTCATTAGGTCATCCTTGTATAAAAACATTCGAAAATAATTTTTTTTTATAACCATCACATTTTTCTCTTTTTAGATCACCGAATTTGCAAAACGAAAAGCAAGACGGGTCTCCATAGTTTGTGCCGATACCGACAGTCCTGGGACGCCGGATAAGCCAACACCATCGGTGCGTACCATGCAATCACAAAATTCCATTACAGCTAGCTGTTCGGATCTGCCCACTGTTATGCCAAATCCTGCTTTACGTAACTTCAAACAGCCCAGTCTGAGTACACCGAATTCACCACATTCCTCACGTAAACATGAGGGTTCTCCCTTAAATACGTCAGTACAACAGCAACAGCAACAACAACAACAACACCAACAGACACCAACGCCTCCAATCATCTCCATAACACCAACAACCCCTCAGCACCAGCATGGAAGAGCCTTACACGGCAGCAGCAATGGATTACCACATCATCATTCGCATAGCATTAGCTATCCAAATGCGGTGGCCTCCACGTCAACAATTCAGCAACAGCGAAAAAATAGTCAAGACACTATAAAGGCGAGTGCAGCCGAAATTGCATGTGCCGCTGCCAATGCGGTGCGTTCCAAATGCTCGCGACGCCACTCCGAGGGCACCGTCTCCCATACAAATCAGCGCAGTAGTGGTGCGAGTGGCGGCACTAATGGGGGTCACCATCACGGCCATCACAATCATCATCATCATCAGCACAGCTCATCGCTTGTAAGCAATAGCAATCCCCATCACAGCCATCATTCGCATCAGGATAGCAATCATGAGACGGTGGCCTCGTGCTCAGATCGCAACTCCAACAGTTTAGCCTCGTCGCGTGAGTCATCTGCAAGTTTTAGTATGCGCTCGACTAGGCGGAAGCTGTCGGTTAGTTCGAATACGGGTGGCAAGATTCCATGGTGCGGTTGTTGGGGAAACGGATGTTTGTGAACAATATGAATGAAGTATATGCCAACTTGCTGAAGAGGAGAACAACAACACCAAAAAAAAAAAAAAAACTGAGAGGCCCGTGTGATGTACGATGTGCAGCTGGCTGCGCCAGGCACACATATTACATCCGCCCATTGAATGTTCAAATTGAAAGGGAATTGGAACATGGCATTGAATTGATTGAAATATTCAATTGAATTGCCTTCGTGTTAAGTGAGCAGGTATGAGTGAAAAGCCTTGAAATAACCAGCATACCATAAACGACACCTTTTTCCTATCCCCCCTCCCCCATCAACTTCTACTTCTGTACTCTAATGTGTAAATAAATATTTAAGAATATCTATTGTAGTTAGTCTAATGTGTATTTTATGTAATATGAATACATTCGTTTATATACAAAGAAAAAACAAATCTGGAAAAAGTAATTGTTTTAATATTATTGATTTCAATATTTCAATAGTTAATTGTAGCAGTGTTGTTTTATTTTAAACGGTTGAAAAGATGACTCTCAAAAAAATATCAAGTCCTTGGAATGCCCTTGAATAGATTGAATTCAATAGTCAGCAAATTCAAAAGCAATAACTAAAAGCGGGCTAAGTTCGCTGAGGACGTATATTTTATACCCTCCATCTTTAAAGGAAAAGGTAAGTTTTTTTGGCCTTTTTATACCCTACACCACCAATGTGGTATAGGCAATTATAGCTCTGTGCATTTCTTTGCAGCGCTAATAAGAAGAAGAGATAGACATGTGGATAAGTGTACCGATTGCATTTGAACATTGGCGTAGCTAGATATTTTTCCTGGGAGGTGCTACAGAACAATCAAAGCAAAAAAAAAAAAAAACAAGTAAAAAGGCGTTAAGTTCGGCCGGGCCGAACTTTGGATACCCACCACCTCGGGTATATATGTAAACCACCTTTCGTCAAATCCGGGGAAAAATGCATACCTTATGACCCATAGCAGCTATATCGAAATATGTTCCGATTTGGAACCATAAACGACCCGGATGTCGAAAAGCCTAACATACGTCACTGTGTCAAATTTCAGTGAAATCGGATTATAACTGCGCCTTTTATTGGGCCAAGGCTTTTCATCAAGATATAGGTCTATATGGCAGCTATATCCAAATCTGGACCGATTTCGACCAAGTTGCAGATAAATGTCGAAGAGCTTAACACAACTCACTGTCCCAAATTTCGGCGAAATCGGACAATAAATGCGCCCTTTATGGCCCCAAAACCTTAAATCAAGAGATTGGTCTATATTGCAGATATCCAAATCTGGACCGATCTGAGCCAAATTGACAAAGGATGTCGAAGGGCCTAAGACAACTCACTGTCCCAAATTTCAGCAAAATCGGATAATAAATGTGGCTTTTATGGGTCTAAGACCCTAAATCGGAGGATCGGTCTATATGGCAGCTATATCCAAATCTGGACCGATCTGTACCAAATTGACAAAGGATGTCGAAGGGCCTAAGACAACTCACTGTCCCAAATTTTAGCAAAATCGGATAATAAATGTGGCTTTTATTGGTCTAAGACCCTAAATCGGAGGATCGGTCTATATGGCAGCTATATCCAAATCTAGACCGATGTGAGCCAAATTGACGAGGGATGTCGAAGGGGCTAAGACAACTCACTGTCCCAAATTTCAGCAGAATCGGATAATAAATGTGGCTTTTATGAGCCTAAGACCCTAATTCGGATGATCGGTCTATATGGCAGCTATATCCAAATCTGGACCGATCTGAGTTAAATTGACGGAGGATATTAGGGGGCATAACACAACTCACTGTCTCAAATTTCAGCAAAATCGGATAATAAATGTGGCTTTTATGGGCCTAAGACCCTAAATCGGAGGATCGGTCTATATGGGGGCTATATCTAGATATAGTCCGATTTGGCCCATCTTCGAACTTAACCTGCTTATAGACAAAAAAAGAATCTGTGCAAAATTTCAGCTCAATATCTCTATTTTTAAAGACTGTAGCGTGATTTCAACAGACAGACGGACAGACGGACAGACGGACGGACATGGCTAGATCGTCTTAGATTTTTACGCTGATCAAGAATATATATACTTTATAGGGTCGGAAATGGATATTTCGATGTGTTGCAAACGGAATGACAAAATGAATATACCCCCATCCTTCGGTGGTGGGTATAATAAAAAGGCATTGGCCGGGCCGAACTTTGGATACCCATCACCTCGAATATATATGTAAACCACCTTTCGTCAAAAACCGGTGAAAAATACATACCTTATGCCCATAGCAGCAATATCAAAATATGTACCGATTTGGACCAAATACAAATCATTGTTCAATTGTGTATACCAAAATATTTGTCTTTTAAGTAGCTATATCTAGAAATAAACCGATCTGAACCATATACGACACGGATGTTGACAAGCCTAACATAAGTCACTGTGTCAAATTTCAGTGAAATCGGACAATAAATGCGTCTTTTATGGCCCCAAACCCTTAAACCGAGAGATCGGTCTTTATGGCAGCTATATCCAAATCTGGAACGATCTGTGTCATATTGCAGAAGTATGTCGAGGGGCTTAACTTTTCTTACTGTCCAAAATTTCGGCGACATCGGTCAATAGAAGCGCCTTCTATAGGCCCAAAACCTTGAACCGAGAGATCGGTCTATATGGCAGCTATATTCAAATCTGAACCGATCTGGCCCAAATTGAACAAGAATGTTAAAGGGCCTAACACAACTCACTGTCCCTAATTTAAGTGATATCGGGTAATAAATGCTCCTTTTATGGGCGCAAGACCTTAAATCGTGAGATCTGTTTATATTTCAGCAATTTTCAAGTCTGGACCGATCTAAGGCAAATTGGAGAATGAAGTCGAAGGGCTTAACACAACTCACTGTCCCAAATTTCGGCGACATCGGACAATAAAGGCGCGTTTTTTGGGCCCAAAACCTTAAACCGAGAGATCGGTCTATATGGCAGCTATATCGAAATCTGGACCGATCTGTGTCATATTGCAGAAGTATGTCGAGGGGCTTAACTTAACTCACTGTCCATATTTTCGGCGACATCGGACAATAGAATCGCCTTTTATAAGCTCAAAACCTCAAAACGAGAAATCCGTCTATATGGCAGCTATATCCGAATCTAGACCGATCTGGCCCAAATTGAACAAAGATGCCGAAGGGCCTAACACAACTCACTGTCAAAAATTTTGGCAAAATCGGACAACAAATGCGTCTTTTATGGGCCTACGACCTTAAATCGAGAGAACTGTCTATATGGCAGCTATATCCAAATCTGAACCGATCGGGGCCAAATTGAACAAGGATGTCGGTTGGCCTTACGCAACTTACAGTCCCGAATTTCAGCAAAATCTGATAATAAATGTGGCTTTTATGGGCCTAAGACCCTAAATCGGCGGATCGATCTATAAGGGGGCTATATAAATATAAAGTCCGATATAACCCATCTTCCAACTTAACCTGCTTATGAACAAAAATCTGTGCAAAGTTTCAGCACAATATCTCTATTTTAAAGACGTGTAACGTGATTTCAACAGACAGCCGAAGGACATGGCTAGATCGTCTTAGATTTTTACGCTGATCAAGAATATAGGGTCAGAAATGGATATTTCGATGTGTTGCAAACGGAACGATAAATTGAATATAAGCCATCCTTCGGTGGTGGCTATAAAAACAAAAAAAAAAAAACAGTAAGGAAGAGCAAAAGTCGGGCGGTGCCAACTGTATAATACCCTACACCTACCTTATAAGTACAATGTGGGAGCTATATCCATTTCTAAACCAATTTTGATAGACCTCGGCGAATGGGTTATTAAACAACCCGTATCAAATTTAGAGCAAATATGTTCAAACTGTAACAAATACGGTGGACAAATGACAACATTATTGCAAATTAGCCAAAATCTGACGAATATATACATGGGAGCGATATCTAAATCTGAACCGATTTCGAACAACCTAATCAGATATTGTGGTAGTCGTTCAGGAGCTGAACCGATTTCTATGAAATGCATCAGTAATATCGAGAGTCTTAAGAAAATCCTTCCTGCCAAATTTCAAGAGAATCGATTATCAAATGAGCACTTTATTGCAATATTTCCCAAAATCGGGCGAACATATCTATGGGAGCTATATATAAATCTGGACCGATTTAGAGCAAACTTCTAAGATATTGTAGTAGTTGATGAGGAAAGCCACCGTAGCGCAGAGGTAAGCATGTCCGCCTATGACGCTGAACGCCTGGGTTCGAATTCTGGTGAGACCATAAGAAAAAATTTTCAGCAGTGGTTTTCCCCTCCTAATGCTGGCAACATTTGTGAGGTACTATACCATGTAAAACTTCTCTCCAAAGAGTTGTCGAACTGCGACACGCCGTTCAGACTTGGCTATGAAAAGGAGGTCCTTTTCATTGAGCTTAAACTTGAATCGGGCTGCACTTATTGATATGTGAGAAGTTTGCCCCCGCTCCTTAGTGGAATGTTCATGGGCAAAATTTTGCATTTGATGTGGAGCGTCGTACAAAGTTTTGGCAAGATTGGTCAATAAATTCGCTTGCAGTGGCTCAAGAAGTGAAAATCGGGCAATATACATATATGTCAGCTATATCTAAATCTGAACCGATTTTTATGATATTTACCAGTAATGTCGAGAGTTAAGAGAAAATCCTTCCTACCAAATCGTTTAACAAATGACCATTTTAATACATTATTACTGCAAATCGGACGAACATATATACAGGAGCCATATCTAATTCTGAACCGATTTGAAACAAACTTTATACACATTGTAAAAATCGTCGTGGAAAGCGTTAAACAAAATTTTGTGAAGATGTGTCAATAAATGCGCTGGCAGTGCCTCTAGAAGTGAAAATCGGGCGATATACATATATGGCAGCTATATCTAAATCTTAGCCGATTTCTATTAATTTCACCACTAATTTCGAGGGTTAAGAGAATATCCCTTGCACCAAATTTCAAGAGAATCAGATAATAAATGACCAATTTTCGGGGAGGATATTAAGGGGTTTAACATAGAACAATGTACATCATTTGGGCAAAATCAGGTAACAATTCCCTACCTATGGGTGAAAGGGAGATCGACTTTTATGGTGTGTAAAAATTGTTCCACTCTAGTTTGATGTTACTCTGCATAATGAATATTTTTTATCGAATTTTCAAATATCTATGTGTAGAAAGAAAATTTTTCATTTAAAAAGACAATTTCAATATTTAACAACATTTGAATAACAGTAAGAAATTTTGTGGTGTCAAATAAATATCTTTTTTTTCTGTTGGAAAAAATTTGTGAAAATTATATTTGCAATTTTGCTGTGACTAAGTTGTCTAACCGCGAATTACAAGTTGGAAGTTATTTTTGTCGAAGGTAAATATAATGAATATCTTATTAAATAGTTAATTTAAAGGAATATGTTCCGTTTTCAGGAATTGGGTTCGTATGTCTCTCATTCTTCCCAATAATTTTTTATTTAAGGACTTACGCGAAAGAGCCAAGAAATAGCATCTCCAGAACATGAAATTATGAATTTTTGAATAATTTGGTGCACCATGACGAATGATTGTAGCTGTAAATTTTCCTGTTGACCATATCGTATACGCCACCAAGGCACCAAATGGAATTCTTTGATCGTTTCAAATACCTAACCATGCCAATTCTCATAATATGAGAATTTTTGTTTTTTGAAAGTAAAACGTCAGAAGGACTTTAAGATTATCTGGACCCTCAAATCATTGACTAGTATGCATAAAATAGACGTAATACTTACACTAGTCTACATTTTTGTTCATCAACATATTTGTTTTTTTTTTTTTTTGGCAAAAGTGAATACTTATTTGGTTACACATTTTGTTAAGCATCCAGAATCCAGCAAAGACAACAGGCCTATGGTCAGCGATGGACTTAAAGCTCTGGTAAGTAAGATAAGTACTTTTTACATTTAAATATTCGCCCAATTTCTGCACTACACTGCGTTATTTATTTAATCTTATAATACAATCATATAGTTTTCTATACCCACCACCGACGAATGAACACATCGTAATATCCATTTCCAACCCTATAAAGTATATATATATTCTTGATTGTCGTAAAAATCGAAGACGATCTAGCCATGTCCGTCCGTCTGTATGTAGAAATCACGCTACAGTCTTTAAAAACAGAGATATTGAGCTGAAACTTTGCACAGGCCCTATGCAGCTGAATTTCGAATATGGACTATATCGGACTATATCTTTATACAGCCCCCAAATAGACTGATCTAACTATTTAGGGTCTTATTCCCATAAAAGCAACATTTATTATCCGATTTTGGTGAACTTTGGAACAGTGAGTTGTGTCAGTGCCTTCGTCTTCCTTCTTCAATTTGGTCCACATCGGTCCAGATTTGGATACAGCTGCCATATAGACCGATCTCTCGATTTAAGGTCTTGGGCCCCTAAAAGGGGCATCTATTGTCCGATGTCGCTGAAATTTAGGACAGTTAGTTGTGTTAGATAGCTGCCATATAGACCGATATCTCGATTTAAGGTCTTGGGCCCCTAAAAGGCACATTAATTGTCGGATCTTGCCGAAATTTAGGACGGTTAGTTGTGTTAGGCCCTTCGACATCCTTCTTCAATTTGACCCAGATCGGACCAGATTTAAATATAGCTGCCATATAGACCGATTTCTCGATTTAAGGTTTTGGGCCCATAAAAGGCGAATTTATTGTCCGACGCCGCCGATATTTAGGACAGTGAGTTATGTTAGGCCCTTCGACATCCTTCTTCAACTTGGCTCAGATCTGTCCAGATTCGAATATAGCTGTCATATAGACCGATTTCTCGATTTAAGGGTTTAAGCCATAAAAGGCGCATGCATATCGACATGCATATCGTATATGGTTCAGATCGGTTTGTTTTTATACCCTCCACCATAGGATGGGGGTATACTGATTTCGTCATTCTGTTTGTAGCTCCTCAAAATATTCGTTTAAGACCCCGTAAAGTATACATATTCTTGATCGTCATGACATTTTAAGTCGATCTAGCCATGTCCGTCCGACCGTCCGTCCGACCGTCCGTCCGACCGTCCGTCCGACCGTCCGTCCGTCTTTCCGTCCGTCCGTCCGTCCGTCCGTCTGTCTGTCCGTCTGTCCGTCCGTCTGTCTGTCCGTCCGTCTGTCCGTCCGTCTGTCCGTCCGTCTGTCCGTCCGTCTGTCCGTCCGTCCGTCCGTCTGTCCGTCCGTCAGTCTGTCCGTCCGTCCGTCTGTCCGTCCGTCTGTCTGTCGAAAACACGCTAACTTTTGAAGGAGTAAAGCTAGCCGCTTGAAATTTTGCACAATTACTTTCTATAAGTGTAAGTCGGTTGGGATTGTAAATGAGCTATATCGGTCCACGTTTTGATGTAGCTGTCATATAAACCGATCTGGGATCTTGACTTCTTGAGCCGCTAGAGGACACAATTCTTATCCGAGTTGGCTAAAATTTTGCATGAGGTGTTTTATTTGGCATCCAATAACTGTGCTAAATATGGTTGAAATCGGTCCATAGCCTAATATAGCTATCATGTAAACCTATGTGGGGTCTTGACTTCTTGAGCCTCTACAGGGAGCAATTCTTATCCAATTTGGCTGAAATTTTGCACACACACACTATTGAACAATGATTTGTACTTTTTAGTATTTGGTTCAAATCAGAACATATTTCGATATATTGGGTTGCCCAAAAAGTAATTGCGGATTTTTTAAAAGAAAGTAAATGCATTTTTAATAAAAATGAGAATGAAATTTAATCAAATATACTTTTTTACACTTTTTTC
The DNA here is from genome assembly GCF_963082655.1 of Stomoxys calcitrans. Taxonomy (NCBI): domain Eukaryota; kingdom Metazoa; phylum Arthropoda; class Insecta; order Diptera; family Muscidae; genus Stomoxys; species Stomoxys calcitrans. The sequence continues at coordinate 203,035,733 of NC_081553.1, forward strand.
TAAAGCAAGCTAAAAGTAAAAGCTGATAACTGACAGAAGAAAGAATGCATTTACAGAGTCACAAGCTGTGAAAAAATTTGTCAACGCCGACTATATGAAAAATCCGCAATTACTTTTTAGGCAACCCAATAGCTGTGCATTTTTCACCGGATTTTGACGAAAGGTGCTTTACATATATACCCAAGGTGGTGGGTATCCAAAGTTCGGCCCGGCCAAACTTAACGCCTTTTAACATGTTTTTATAGCCTACACCACCAATGTGGTACAGGGTATTATAGATTTGTGCATTTGTTTGCAACGCTTAGAAGGAGAAGAGTTAGACCCATTGATAAGTATACCGATCGACTCAGAATCACTTTCTGCTTCGATTAAGCCATGTCCGTCTGTGAGTCCATGTATTCTTGTAATCAAAGTATAGGTCGTATTTCTTGTCCGATTGTCACGAAATTTTGCACATGTTACTTTTTTTTGGCCAAAGGACAAACGCTTTTGATTTTGAAAAGAATCGGTTCAGATTTAGATATAGCTCCCATATATATCTTTCATCCGATATGGTTTTTAAGGCGGTAGAAGCCACAATTTTGGTCCGATTTTTACAAAATTTGACATTGGGTATTTTATTTGAGGTCTACATATGTGTGCAAAATTTTATAAAAATCGGTCAAGATTTAGATATAGTTTCCATATATATCTTTCATCCGATGTGGACTTTTAAGGCTGTAGAAGCCACAATTTTAATCCGATCCTTACAAAATTTGGCATGGGGTGTTTTATTTAACGTTTCCATATGTGTGAAAATTTTTATAAAAATCGGTAAAGATTTAGATATAGCTCCCATATATATGTATCGCCCGATTTCCACTTCAATGGCCGTAGTAACTCCAATTTACACCTGATCTGTACAAAATTTGCCACGGACTGTTTTGTTACTGATCTTAACGTATCTGGAAATTTTCATCGAAATCGGTTTAGATTTAGTTATAGCTCCCATATATATCTTTCATCCGATTTGAACTATTAAGGCTGTAGAAGCCACAATTTTGGTCCGATCTTGACAAAATTTGGCAATGTGTATTTTATTTGAGGGCTACATATGTGTGCAGAATTTCCAAAAAATCGGTTCAGATTAAGATATAGCTCCCTTATATATATTTTATCTGATATGGCTTTTTAAGGCTGTAGAAGCCACAGTTTTCGTCCGATCTTTAAAATATTTTGCGCGAGGTGTTTTATTTGGCATCCTAATATGTGTGCAAAATTTCATAAAAATCGGTTGAGATTTAGATATAGCTCACATATATATCTTTCATCCGATTTGAACTATTAAGGCTGCAGAAGCCACTATTTTGGTCCGATCTTCACCAAATTTGGCGTGTAGTCGTTTTTGTGAAGTATCAATGTATGTAAAAAATTTAATAAAAATCTGCTCAGATTTAGGCATAGCTCCCATATATATCTTTCATCTGATTTGGATTTTTAAGGCTGTAGAAGCCACAATTTTGGTCCGATCTTTACAAAATTTAGCATAAGGTGCTTTATTTGATATAACTCCCACATAATCCTTTATCCGATATGGCATTTTAAACATGTGGAAATCCAAATCTTTTATCCTATAGTAGGAAAATCTTACAAGGTTCTAAATTGCTATTTCAATTGGTATCTAAATAAAAGTCTGACTAGATTCCGAGATAAGTTTTACATATAAAAAGTACTACATACACTAGGTGGTGTGGGGTATTGCTCTATTTTGCAGCCCTTTTAGTCGGTACCCATGATACCAATCATATTTTACATTAAACATATTTAAATTACTTATGCTGCCCAAGAAATGATATCAAAATCCTGTTGCATTTTCCGATTTAATTTAGCCAAATGCAACCGAATTGAAATAAATTCTATTATCTAATATGAGAAATACTTTTGGCAATATATCGTTCCTCACTTAACATTTTGCCCAAGAAAATTCTATTATTTTTAATCAAATTAAAAATTAATGCTTTGAGGATGTGTAATGATGAAATAGCATTTTAAATGATTGAATAATAATAAAGAAGTTATTTTAATTACATAATAATAGTTATTTTAATAATAACCACTGCTTTGTATGATTAGATCTATGCAAATGATAATATATTACATTCTTAGTTTATTTGAAAGGATAAATAAATGAACTGAATTTCATATATGTACATCTCTATATCTATGACATGATAACATTTAATGATATTTTAAAAATGTACATAAAGTGGATGCATGATATTCTACAAAGAATTGTTTAAATGTTGGCATCTGTCTATTGCTCGTAGGTATGTATGCCAATTAGTTAATAATTTTAGCTAACACTTTAGGAAATTCCAAAAGGGTTTAGATTAAATAACACATTTTGCTATCGATATGATAAATCTTAACCAAAAAATAGTAAGGTAGGGCCAAAGTCGGGCGGCGCCGAATGTATGATATTCTACACCTACCTTATAAGTACAATGTGGGAGCTATATCTAATTCTGAACCAAATTTAGGGCAAATATATTCAAACTGTAATATATAAGGTGGACAAATGACATTTTTGCAAATTTACCAAAATCTAACGAACATATATATGGGAGCTATTGGGTTGCCCAAAAAGTAATTGCGGATTTTTCATATAGTTGGCGTTGACAAATTTTTTCACAGCTTGTGACTCTTTAATTGCATTCCTTCTTCTGTCAGTTATCAGCTGTTACTTTTAGCTTGCTTTAGAAAAAATGTATATTTGATTAAAGTTCATTCTAAGTTTTATTAAAAATGCATTTACTTTCTTTTAAAAAATCCGCAATTACTTTTTGAGCAACCCAATATATCTAAATCTGAATCGATTTCGAGCAACCTTCTCAGATATTGTGGTAGTCATTGAGGAAAGCGATGTGCAAAAATGTTGTCAAGATTGGTCAATAAATGCGCTTGCAGTGTCTTTTAAAGTGAAAATCGGGCGATATACATATACGACAGCTATATCTCAATCTTGACCGATTTATATGAAATTCACCGTTAATCTCGAGAGTTAAGAGAAAATCCTTCCTACCAAATTTCAAGAGAATCGGTTAACAAATGACCATTTTATTGCTGTATTACTGCAAATCGGACGAACATATGTATGGGAGCTATATCCAAATCTGAACCAATTTTTTCCAATTTCAATAGGCTTTGTCTCTAGGCCGAAAAACATGCCCATACCAAGTTTTAAGATGATTGGATGAAAATTTATATGAAACTTATCACTAATATTGAGAGTCATAAGAAAATCCTTGCTGCCAAAATTCTAGCGAATCGATTATCAAACGAGCACTTTATTGCAATATTTAACAAAGTCGGACGAACATATATATGGGAGCTATATCTGAATCGATTTCGAGCAAACTTCTACGATATTGTGATAGTTGATGAGGAAAGCGTTACATAAAGTGATGGCAAGATTGGTCAATAAATGCGCTTGCAGTGGGTCTAGAAGTGAAAATCGGGTGATATACATATATGGCAGCTATATCTAAATCTGAACCGATTTCTATGAAATTCACCAGTTGTCGAGAGTCAAGAGAAAATCCTTCCTACCAATTTACCAATTTACATTTACGGAAATCGGTTAACAAATGACAATTTTATGGCATTATTACAGTATATCAGACGAACATATTGGGTTGCCCAAAAAGTAATTCCGGATTTTTCATATATTCGGCGTTGACAAATTTTTTCACAGCTGTAATTGCATTCTTTCTTCTGTCAGTTATCCGCTGTTACTTTAAGCTTGCTTTAGAAAAAAGTGTAAAAAAAGTATATTAGATTAAAGTTCAGTCAAAGTTTTATTAAAAATGCATTTACTTTCTTTTAAAAAATCCGCAATTACTTTTTGGGCAACCCAATATATATATGGGAGCTATATCTAAAACTGAACCGACATCGAGCAACCTTCTCAGTAGTCGCGGAAAGCGCTGTACAAAATTTTTGCAAGATTGGGTAATAAATGCGACTGCAGTGACTCTAGAAATGAAAATCGGGCGATATATATATGGCAGCTATTTCTATGAAATGCACCAGTAATGTCGAAAATTAAGAGAAAATCCTCTGTACTACATTTTAGGAGTATCGAATAACAAATGACCATTTTATTGCATTAAAAAAATCGGACGAACATACATACATGGGAGCATATGTCGTGCTCTTTCCACGGTATCTCTATTTAGGCAAACAAAGGATAAAAGAATATTGAATATTGGAGACCATAGTCATTGTGTAAAATATCAGCCAAATCTAGTAAGAATTGCGCACTTAAGGGGCTGAAGAAGTAAAATCAGAAGATCGGCTTATAGAGTAGCTGTATTAGGCTATAAACCGATTCATGCCATATTCGGCAAGGTCATGGGAGAAGCCATTGTACAAAATTTCAGCCTAATCGGATAATACTTGCGCCTTTAGGAGCCTCAAGAAGTCAAGATCCCATATTGGTCTCATTGGTTTAGTCAAGATCTATATCAGGTTATGGACCGATTTGAACTATTCTTAGCACAGTTGTTGAATGTCATAACAAAACACCTCATGCAAAATTTCAGCTAAATCGGATAATAATTGCGACCTCTAGTGGCTCAAGAAGTTAAGACCCCAGATCGGTTTATATGACAGCTATATCAGGTTATGGACCGATTTGAATCATACTCAGCACAGTTGTTGGATATTATAACAAAACACGTCGGGCAAAATTTCATTCCAATCGGATAAGAATTGCGCAGTCTAGAGGCTCAAAAAGTCAAGACCCAAGATCGGTTTATATGGCAGCTATATCAAAACATGGACCGATATGGCCCATTTACAATACCAACTGACCTAAACTAATAAGAAGTATTTGTGCAAAATTTCACGCGGCTAGCTTCACTCCTTCGGAAGTTAGCGTGCTTTCGACAGACAGACGGCGAACGGACGGACATGTCTAGATCGAATCAGAATGTCGAGACGATCCAGAATATATATATACTTTGGGGTCTTTGGCAAATATTTCGTGGTGTTAAAAACGGAATGACTAGATTAGTATACCCCCATCCTAGGAACCTGACGACACTAAGTGTTGCCTAGGCCAGAAACTTATATAGCAGCCCTCGTGGTGGCAGTTTTTGTTATGGAAACCAATATCTGATAAATATATATATCGTTTGGCTTCCCCATTACGCAATTTCAATGGCGACTTATTAATTTGCTAACGCTTTGTTTGGCCAGTTTATACCTAGCGATGTAATAAAATTTTATTACAATGACGCTTCAATTAAAATTAAATTTTGTTATGCGATCCTTAAGGATTATTTTTTTTTTTTTAATTTTATCTGTTTCCCGTTAGCTTTGGTTGCTATCTCGTCTATAACAGTTTTGCATAACACATCGTATCCTTCCCAATAAAATGAAAGATTTAAGAATACAAAAAAAATCAACTACAACAAGCTAAATAAAGGGGAGCTCGAATAGGTCGTTCAAACATGCAAAGGCAAAATATTTAGCTAGCTTACTAAAATACAAAGATTTTCTTTGGCGTTCAACGCGGACAGACGCTCTAAAAGGGGGTTGGACAAAATTGTTTCACGCTGTAATGCTTCGGACATTGTTTTGGTTTTTCCTACACATGCATAAAAATGTTAAGAACAACAACAAGACGAACAGCAACGCAAAAACTTTGGGTTATTAAAAAAAAAGAAACAATTTATACAAATAAACAAGCAAAAGAAAACGCAGAACAAAAAAAAAGTACAACTTTTTAATGAGTTTGTAATTATGCCGCTTAGGAGTAATGCAAATTATGAACATTCGGCATTGATGCCTCCACCACCACCTCCATCAGCATCACCAGGATCTTTTGATTTTAGCATGGGGTTACTTCTTATTTGTTTTTCTTTCCGCTGTTGTTGTAGTTGTTGCTGCTGCCACCGCCGTTTTTTGTGGCATTTTAATGAACACATTTTCGAACAAAAGAAATGTTGCTGCAATGAGCAACAAAAAAAAAAAAAAAATATCAAATAATAATATTGTACGTATTCTTGTTAGAATGAAAATAATTAAAATCGTAAAATCGTGCAATGAGATCGTAGCCAACCGACAACCATCAAAGTAGTAAGGCCCTAACAAACTTAAATTATTTTCTTAAAAAACAGCAATTAGCGGTGAGTTACGACATTTATGCAAATGATTCACATTTTATTATAAACAAAAGATGTCTACTATAAAAAAAAAAAATACAATTTGTATAGCGTATAGAAAGCCAACACTATGGGATGGGAATATTTTCATTACACATCCAAAAAAACACTGTGGAAATGGATAAAAAAATCTTGTTTAGGTTTTTTTCAAAGCCAAGAAGAGGATTTTAAACAACTACTGTGTAAGTTCATCGTCCCAGATCCTCTAGAAATTTGAATTTAAATCAATGAAAATTCAATGTTCATACCAATTTTAGTCGGAATGCTTTTTTAATTCAATACAGCTCCACGTAAATTAAAAATTAGTTTAAAATAGTAAAAATCAGGCCTGCGGAGTCGAGCAATTTTGACTCGACTCCGACTCCAGGCAAATTGCTCGACTCCGGGCACTTTAAAATTATATGTTTTATACCCACCACTAAATAATAGGGGTGAGGCGCTCCAACCTAGACAGTATGGGTGCCAAGTTAAATATATTAGCGAGTAGAATACGAATCCGTTAAAACAAAATAAACAAGTAACAAGTAAAAGCGTGCTAAGTTCGGCCGGGCCGAATCTTATATACCCTCCACCATGGATCGCATTTGTCGAGTTCTTTTCCCGGCATCTCTTCTTAGGCAAAAAAGGATATAAGAAAAGAGTTGCTCTGCTATTAAAACGATATCAAGATATGGTCCGGTTCGGACCACAATTAAATTATATGTTGGAGACCTGTGTAAAATTTCAGCCAATTCGTATAAGAATTGCGCCCTTTGGGGGCTTAAGAAGTAAAATAGAGAGATCGATTTATATGGGAGCTGTATCAGGCTATAGACCGATTCAGACCGTAATAAATACGTATGTTGATGGTCATGAAAGGATCAGTCGTACAAAATTTCAGGCAAATCGGATAATAATTGTGACCTCTAGAGTTTCTAGCAGTCAAGATCCCAGATCGGTTTATGTGGCAGCTATATCAAGTTATGAACCGATTTGAACCATACTTTGCACACTTGTTGGAAATAATAACAAAACACGTCGTGCAAAATTTCATTCTGATCGGATAAGAATTGCGCACTCTAGAGGCTCAAGAAGTCAAGACCCAAGATTGGTTTATATGGTATCTATATCAGGTTATGGACCGATTTGAACCATGCTTGGCACAGTTGTTGGATATCATAACAAAACATGTCGTGCAAAATTTCATTCCAATCAGACAAGAATTGCGCACTTTAGAGGCTCAAGAAGTCAAGACCCAAGATCGGTTTATATGACAGCTATATCAGGTTATGTACCGATTTAAACCATACTTGGCACAGTTGTTGGATACCATAACAAAACACGTCGTGCAAAATTTCATTCCAATCGGATAATAATTGCGTACTTTAGAGGCTCAAGAAATCTAGACCAAAGATCGGTTTATATGGCAGCTATATCGAAACATGGACCGATATGGCCCATTTACAATACCAACCGACCTACACTAATAAGAAATATTTGTGCAAAATTTCAAGCGGCTAGCTTTACTCCTTCGGAAGTTAGCGTGCTTTCGACAGACAGACGGACGGACGAACAGACGGACGGACATGGCTAAAACGACATAAAATGTCGCGACGATCAAGAATATATATTTACTTTATGGGGTCTCAGACGAATATTTCGAGTAGAATGACGAAATTAGTATACCCCCCATCCATTGGTGGAGGGTATAATAAAGCTTTTATGGCCTTCGGACACTTAATCGGGAGGTCAGTCTCTATGGCAGCTATATCAATATATGGACCGACCTATTCTATATTTAGGTCAGGTGTTGGCAGGTTTAAAATAACCCACTGTTTAAAATTTCAGCAAAATCAGTTAAAAAATAAAGCTTTTACTGTCTTTAGACACTTAATCGGGAGATCGGTCTATATGGCAGCTATATCTAAATATAGACCGATCTGAACCATACTTAGGTCAGGTGTTGGAAGGGTTAAAGTAACCCACTGTTTTAAATTTCAGCAATATCGGGTAATAAATAGAACTTTTAAGGGCTTCAAATCTTTTATCGGCAGATCGGTATATATGACAGATATATATATATATATAGTCCGATATGGACCATATTTGGGTCAGCTGTCGGGAGGCCTAAAACTACTCACTGTTTCAAATTTCAGCAAAATCTGATGAAAAATAAAGCATTTATGAACATTAGACCCTTTATCAGAAAATCGGTCTATATAGCAGCTATATCCAAATATGGTCCGATTTGGCCCGTTCAAGAACTTAACCAGCGTGCATAAAAAATACGTATCTGTGTCAAATTTCTGCTCAATATCTCGATTTTTAAAGGCTCTAGAGTGATTACATCAGACGGACGGACAGGCGGATAGACGGACAGTCGGGCAGACACACGGACATCGTTAAATCGTCTTAGATTTTTACGACGATCCGAAATATATATACTTTGTAGGGTCGGAAATTGATATTTCGATATGTTGCAAATGGAATGACTAAATGAATGTACCCCTATACTACGGTGTTGGGTATAAAAACAGAGTAAAAATGTGCTAAGATCGGCAGGGCCGAATCTTGAGAACACGCCAACGTAGATTTAACTATGCATTTACAAACACGATCTGAATTGAAGGGCACATGTGTACTCTACTTACAATATTTCTGCCACTAAAGCCAAAACTTTTAGCTTTATATAACTATCACCACTACTGAGGTATAGAGTTTTATAACCTAGTGCATTTCTTTGTAGCACCCAGAAGGAAGAGAGCTAGGCCCATTGATATATAAATAATCAGATATGAAATTGTTTTGCTGCAACGTCGTTGTATGTCTAAGCACAATTCCAAAACTTGCTAAGAAATTAAAATCGAACTTCAAATGCATTCGTATATTGCAAAATACGAAGGCAATCTCTGCCAAATAAGAATTAAAACACGTTTATCTCCGAAATCAGTACATACATTGAATACCTCAGGAAGACATTTTTGGTGGGGATTTTTGAGTAAAAAGAAATTTGAAAATCGAACCACAAATGCAGATTTGGCAGTCCGAACAATTTTTCGAAATGCCGAGGTGATAAAATGTAGGGGCCTGCCAAAAGGACAATCTAAGCACTTGAAATTTTGCACACGTTCTCGCTAACACCTCAGTTCAAAGAGACATCTCTATCCGTTCTCAGACGGCATGTTTTTATAGCCACCACTTAAGATGGGGGTATACTAATCTAGTCACTCCGTTTGTAACACCTCGAAATAATGATCTAGGACCGCATAAAGTATTTATATATTTGATCTTTTCGACACCCTGAGTCGATCTAGCTATGTCCGTCCGTCCGACCTTCCGTCCGACCTTCCGTCCGACCTTCCGTCCGACCTTCCGTCCGACCTTCCGTCCGACCTTCCGTCCGACCTTCCGTCCGACCTTCCGTCCGACCTTCCGTCCGACCTTCCGTCCGACCTTCCGTCCGACCTTCCGTCCGACCTTCCGTCCGACCTTCCGTCCGACCTTCCGTCCGTCCGACGAAATTACGATAGCGGACAAACGCGTAAAGCTGGCCGCTTGAAATTTTGCACAGATACTTAATATTGATGTAGGTCGTTGGGGATCGCAAATTGGCCATATTGGTTTAGATTTGGATATAACTCCCATATAAACCAATCTCCCGATTTGACTTCTGAAGCCCTTACAAACCGCAATTGTTGTCCAAATCACATCGTGTTCTGTTATAACTTCCAACTACTGTGCCAAGTACCGTCAAAATCGGTCAAGAACTTTATACAGCACCCTTATAAACCCATTTGACTTTTTGAGCCCTTAAAAGGCACAATTTTAATCCGATTTAATTGAAATTTTGCACATAGTGTTCTGCTGTAACTTTCAACAACTGTGCAGAGTATCGTCCAAATCGGTGTATAACCTGATATAGCTCCCATATAAACCGATCTCCAGATTTGATTTCTTGAGCCCCTGGAAGCCGCATTTTTTGTCCGAATTCCGAGTTCCATTATGACTTCCAACAACTGTGCCAATTACGGTTCAAATCGGTGAAGAACCTTGTATAGCTCCCATATAAACCGATCTCCCGATTTGACTTCTTGAGCCCCTGGAAGCCTCAATTTTCATTTGATTTGGCTGAAATTTTGCACAAAGTGTTCTATTATGACTCTTAACAACTGTACCAAGTAATGTCCAAATCAGTTTTTAACCAGATATAGCTTCCATATTTTAGCAGAAGCCATGGCCCAAAATTCGGACCGGCCGAACTTTGCACGATTTTACTTGTTTTTTAGATTTTTCTCCCACTCTGCGGCGTCAAATCGCATGATCGAGGTGACCAATCGACTGGACTATTTTCTAATATAACACGTTCTCCAAACATGGTTTCCAATAAATTGAGGCGCTGTCCTACAGGAACCACATATCTTCCAAGTCCATATCATTCAATTGGGCCAAAAAATATTATATTATCATTGAACGGTAGCGATTCCAATTTACAGTAACGTGCCAATCTTGATCATCATAGAGGAAGTGCGGCCCAATGACGCCGCCGGCCCATAAACCGCACCAGACCGTAATTTTTTCAGAAGGCAATATTGACTCATGGAATACGTGTGGATTGCTGTCTGACCAATAACGCATATTTTGCCTATTGACGAAGCCATTCAGCCAGAAATGAGCCTCATCGCTGAAGATGATTTCTCGATGAAAATCCGAATCATTATCAAGTTGTTGCTCAGCCGAATTCATGAATATACGATGTTTCTGGTGGTAAAACCGCTTCAGTTCTTGCGTGTTTTTGATCTTGTAAGGATGTAGGCCAAAATCTTTTCGCAAAATTCGCCAGAACAACGTCAAAGAGATAGGCTTTCTTCAATATATTCCCGACACTACGGGCACTTCTTTGTCTCACTGGTATGGGAACATTTTGTACTGTGCCTGTGGATTCAAGTTTTACCACCAGACGACCATAAATTGATGATTTCATATTCTCTGTAGGTAAACCTAACCTTCTGATCTAAAAAAATCGGAACTTCGTTATATATCGCCGATATATAGACCGATCTCCAGACTAAAAGTATTAAGACAATAAATTGGTCATTTTCCATCCGATTTCGATGGCACAGTGAGTTCTGGTAGACCCCTACCTATTTCTCTGAAGTGTGGTCCAGATAGGATCACATTTGGAAATAGCTGCCCTATGGACTGACCGCCCGATCTCCCGATATAGGGTATCAAAATATTAAAAGAAAAGTTTGGTCATCTACATTTGTAACACTTTGTGTCAACTACCCTGTAGTATATTTCATAAATTCCCAAAGTCATACAACAATCTATTGGCTATGGGAGTGGCGTGTTTGTCGGCACAACCCACTTCACAACACATTAACATGTATGGGTTTTCACTTAAAATGATGGTCACTAAATATCATTGCAGTTCCTGTTGTTGACATTATGGTCTCCATGGAGTATCCTCTTCATCCGCCATACATTAACATATCATCAGCTTCTTCTATTTCTACTAGGGTGTACTTATGCCATATACATACGTACATGAATGCATACAAGCGTGTCATCCACCTAACAACCCAAGTGCTCACATTAATGTGCACACTTTTTGGTAGGCAGGCAGGCAGGCAGGCAGGCATGTGTAGTCAGATTGGTACTTAGTCTATGCTAAATGGCATTGTTGCTGTTGTTGTCAAATTTAAGAATGCTGTTGTGGGTTGTGTTCCTGTGTTACTGTCAGTGCCACAATATCAGTATGTCATTATCATCAGCCGACTCACTATCACCACACCGAAACATGAACCGTCACACACACACACACACAGTCACCTACACAACACCTCCTAGGCCCACTCACATATGATTAGTGGAAGTGTGTTGGATTCTTTGCTGTTGCCTTAGTGAGTTTTCCCCGTTGTTTTCGTCATTAGTATGTTGTAGAGATGGTGTTATTGCTGCTGCTATTGTTGTTGTTGTTGTTGCCATAGCTGTTGAACTTTAAACATTATGTGAATTAATATGCACACATTTTCTTCTCTATTGTCTGCGCTCAACTCCGACCAAGGTCCATGTGGCCGAGTCAAATACAAGCCAGTTAAAATTTAACCAATTGTTATTTCAATGTGTGAAATACAGTGAAGCCTAAGTAAATTAAATGTATTCTGCGTTGAAATCATAAATTTTCTTGAAAAATTAAATACATCAAAAACTTTTCAGATTTCTTCTTGTAAATAAAATGTAACAAAAGCTTTAATTTTGGACCCCCGACATTCTTCCCGAAACAGTATTGTTCCAGCATTTGGTTTATATACATTCGAGCTGGACAGGGTCCGCTCCGCTGCACATTCTTTCAATCTCTTATTTTATCTGAGCCCTTTACTGGCACGGACAGGAAATAAGGATACTAGTAAGGAGGATACTAGTACGGCCTTTCAGATATTTCCCCCCAATGTGGATATCAATTTGGTGATCTACTCCCAAATACCTTTCATTTGAGTTTTATGTTGCTATGGTCGGTAAATATATCCCATATTATCATTTTTATACCCTCCACCATAAGATGGGGGGTATACTAATTTCGTCATTCTGTTTGTAACTACTCGAAATATTCGTCTGAGACCCCATAAAGTATATATATTCTTGATCGTCGTGACATTTAATGTCGATCTAGCCATGTCCGTCCGTCTGTCTGTCGAAAGCACGCTAACTTCCGAAGGAGTAAAGCTAACCGCTTGAAATTTTGCACAAATACTTCTTATTAGTGTAGGTCAGTTGGTATTGTTAATGGGCCATATCGGTCCATGTTTTGATATAGCTGCCATATAAACCGATCTTGGGTCTTGACTTCTTGAGCCTCTAGAGTGCGCAATTCTTATCCGATTGGAATGATATTTTGTACGGCGTGTTTTGTTATGATATCCAACAACTGTGCCAAGTATGGTTCAAATCGGTTCATAACCTGATATAGCTGCCATATAAACCGATCTTGGGTCTTGACTTCTTGAGCCTCTAGAGTGCGCAATTCTTATCCGATTGAAATGAAATTTTGCACGACGTGTTTTGTTATTATATCCAACAACTGTGCCAAGTATGGTTCAAATCGGTCCATAACCTGATATAGCTGCCATATAAACCGATCTGGGATCTTGACTTCTTGAGCCTCTAGAGGGCGTAATTTCTATCCGATTGAAATGGAATTTCGCACGACGTGTTTTGTTATGATACCCAAGAAATGTGCCAAGTATGGTTTAAATCGGTCCATAACATCATATAGCTGCCATATAAACCGATCTTGGGTCTTGACTTCTTGAGCCTCTAGAGTGCGCAATTCTTATCCGATTGGAATCAATTTTTGGCACCAAGTATTTCGTTATGATATCCAACAACTGTGCCAAGTATGGTTGAAATCGGTCCATAAACTGATATAGCTGCCATATAAACAGATCTGGGGATTTGACTTCTTGAGTTTCTACAGGGCGCAATTCTTATCCGATTTGGCTGAAATTTTGCATGATGTATTTTATTTTTACTTTCAAAAACTGTGTCAAATAAGGTTCAAATCGGTTCATAACCTGATATAGCTGCCATATAAACCGATCTGGGATCTTGACTTCTTGACCCCTAGAAGTCGCAATTATTATCCGATATGCCTGAAATTTTGTACGACGGATCCTCTCATGACCATCAACAAACGTGTTTATTATGTTCTGAATCGGTCTATAGCCCGATACAGATCCCATATAAATCGTTCTCTCTATTTTACTTCGTGAGCCCCAATGGGCGCAATTCTTATAGGAATTGGCTGACATTTTACACAGGTCTCCAACATATAATTTAATTGTGGTCCGAACCGGACCATATCTTGATATCGTTTTAATAGCAGAGCAACTCTTTTCTTATATCCTTTTTAGCCTAAGAAGAGATGCCGGGAAAAGAACTCGACAAATGCGATCCATGGTGGAGGGTATATAAGATTCGGCCCGGCCGAACTTAGCACGCTTTTACTTGTTGATTTATATTTCCATTTGGCGGGCTTTGGAAGTGGCGCAGCTTTCCTAGATATCCCACCTTAAATAAGGATACCAAATTTCTGTCATTGAGATGTTATAAATAATCCAAATTTCGCTTAAATCGCCGCACCCATTTCGGAGATCTGGCGTTTTTGAAAATAAAGTAAGGGGTGAGTCCGCTCATTAAAGTTTGGATGTTAGATTTACTTCATTCTCTTGGTTTTGGTGGTTGATTGGAGTGGCCAAACCCTTTGCCCCAAAAGTGGATATCAGATTCACACTCTACTCCCAAAAACTACATTTGAGCTACTTATATACGTGTGGTTTAGGGAGAGTTTATGAGGTGAATTCAGAGGTAAGCATATGCGCCTATGACGCTGAACACCTGGGATCGAATTCTGGCAGGAACATCGGAAAAAAACATCGGAACAGCGGTGGTTATCCCCTCCTAATGCTGGCGATATTTTCATGAGGTACTTGCCATGTCAAAACTTCTCTCCAAGAAGGTGTCGCTCTGAGGCATGCCATTCGGACTCGGCTGTAAAAAGGAGGTACCATATCATTGAGCTTAAAATTAATCGGACAGCATTCATTGATTTTTGAGAAGTTTGCCCCAGTTCCTTAATGAAATGTTCATGGGCAAATTTGCATTTATGAGGTGGGCGTCCCTGAAACACTTGGCCATAAAACATATATCAGATTTGAGCCTCTTTTTACCATAGTCCAAAAATATGTCCAGTTGGAGAGGTATGTAGGGTGGTTTGGACACCCACGCACTTAGCAGTGAAAAAATATCAGCATCGTTCTGATATTTGTGTCCGAATTACCATTGGCTTAGGGGGAGTTTATGGGGTGAGACGACTTTCAAAATTGGAAATCTAAATCATTGTCTACTATCAAATACCTATTATTTTGAGCCCATTATTGCCATAGTAGGCAAACACGGCTGGTATGAAGGAAATTGAAGTCTCGGACCCTGAAATAATACCACCATCGTGCTAGAGCCCTTCTATGTCAAGAATTTTAAACCCCATAATTTTAAAAATTTTGAAGATGGCGATCAAGATATTCAGGGCTACGGGTCTCGTTCAGATCCACACTAATTAATTGTGCCCATCACCGTAGGATAGGAGGAATATTCATTTAGTCATTCCGTTTGCAACACATCGAAAAATCTATTTCCGACTCTACAAAGTATATATATATATATTTCGGATCGTCGTAAACTGCCAAGCCGATTTAACGATGTCCGTGTGTCTGTCCGCTTGTACGTCTATCCGGCCGTTTGTTGTAATCACTCTAGAGTCTTCAAACATTGAGAATTGAGCTGAAATTTGGCACAGATACGACTTTTTGGTGCACGCTGGTTAAGTTCTTGAACGGGCCAAATCGGATCATATTTGGATATAGCTGCTATATAGACCGATTTTCTGATAAAGGGTCTAATGCCCATACAAAGTATATTTTTTACCCGATTTTGCTGAAATTTACAACAGTGAGTAGCTTTAGGCCTCCCAATAACCGACCCAAATATGGTTCTGATCGGACTATATTTAGATATAGCTACCATATAGACCGATCTTCCGATCAAGCGTCTAAAGACCATAAAAGCTTTATTTATTACCCGATTTCGCTAAAATTTGCAACAGTGAGTTATTTTAAGCCTCCCGACATCAGACCTGGATTATAAATTAGATCGGTCCATATTAAGATATAGCTGCCATATAGGCCGATCTCCCGATAAGGGGTCTGAAGGCCATAACAGCTTAATTTTTTTCAGATTTCGCTGAAATTCGGAATAGTGCGCAGTTTTAAGCCTCTCTACATCCTACAAAAGTATGGTACAGATCGCACTATATTTAGATATAGCTGCCATATAGACCGATCTCCCGATAAAGGGTCTGAAGCCTATAAAAGCATTTTTTTTTTTATCCAATTTCACTGAAATTTTAAACAGTGAGTGGTTTTAGGCCACTCACCATCCGACCCAAATATGGTAAAAACAGGACTGTATTCAGATATAGCTGTCATATAGACCGATATGGCGGTTAAGGGTCTGAAGCTCATAGAAGCTTTATTTATTACCCGATTTTGTTGAAATGAAATACATAGTTCAACAGTGACTTATATTTTTAAGACCAGTCAATGCCCGTGCTGAATTTGGGTGCATAAGTTATTCAATTTTCATCAGATTGTGGCAATAGGGGGTTTATATATATACCCGAGGTGGTGGGTATCCAAGGTTCGGCCCGGCCGAACTTAATGCTATTTTACTTGTTTTTTGGTAGGATAGAGGGAGGGGGATGCCCTCTGATACATCCTTTCATTTGAGTACAATATATTTTCGGTCGTCCTACATGTCAGTTTGGTGTTCTTTTTATTGGGAGGAGGGGGTCGTCCCCCCGACGCTAAGACCCAAAAGACAATTTATTCAATTCCTTTATTGTAGCGATATACATGTCCTGCTGAACGGCGGGACGTGACCCACATACTTGAATCCCCATATCAACATTATAATAAAACTCTACTGTCATACACCTTTCTTTTAATTCCCATATTATCCCGATAGAACTACACGCCCTATTGAAGGTTATTTAGTGGGTGGGCCGGTCCCAGACTCGGTCCCAAATGTGACCTTTCATTTGATACTTATTTTGTGACGTTGTACATTACGTCCGTTTTTGGAGTTGCGGAGGTCCCGTAGACACCTTGGAGCAAATTCTGGTAACAGATGTGTACTCAACTCCCAAACACCTCCCATTTGACACGCATATTGGGACAATCGTTAAATATGCCCTTTTGGGGGTTGCAGGGGGTGGGAAGGCCCATTAAACACCCAAGAATAAACGTATATTAGATTTGTACTCTGCTTTTAAATACCTTTCATTTAATTTCCATATTCCCTAAAGTGGTAAAATTGTCCTGTTGGGTGCTGTTTTTGAGGGTGGGAGACCCCCTGACAATTAGAATGCCATTTAAATGGCAAGTTCGTACTCTACTCGTAAATACCTTTCATTTGATACCCATATTGCCCCAATCGCCAAACATGTCCGTTCGGGTGGGTTTTGGGTCGGGCGTTGCCCCAAGTTATTTGACCCCAAAATTTAATGCCAATTTCGTGTTTTTGGGGTACCATAAGATGGCGTGCCAAATTTCGCTTAAATCGGTGCAACCATCTCCGAGATCCGGCGTTTTTGAGACCTATTTATTAATGTACCGATTGGCAAAGAATCACTTCCTGAATCGATTTAGATGTCCATCTGTCCGTCCGTGTAATTTTGTGTTCAAGGTACAGGTCGCATTTATTGTACGATTTTCATGAAATTTTGCATATGTCACTTTTTCGACCAAAGCACGAACGCTATTGGTTTTGAACAAAATATCATGAAATTTTGCATATGTCACTTTTTCGACCAAAGCACGAACGCTATTGGTTTTGAACAAAATCGGTTCAGATTTACATATCGCTTTCATATATATCTTTCATCCGATATGGACATTAAAGGCGGTAGAAGCCACAATTTTGGTCCGATCTTTAGAAGGTTTAACACGAAATGTTTTATTCGAAGTTCCAATACGTGTGCAAAATGTCAAAAAATCGGCCGGATAGCTTCCATGTATATCTTTCAACTGATATGGTATTTTAATGGTGTAGCAACCACAATTTTGGTCCAATCTTTACAAAGTTTGGCACGCAGTGATTTATTTGACGTCCTAATACGCGTTGCATTTTTCAACGCGACGCGCTAAGTCAAAGCACAACGCACTCATTCTGTTTTGGCCTTTAGTCTTGCCTAGGAGCCGTCGTTGTCTGTATTTCAAATTGTAACTATTTTTATGATTACTTGATTCCATTTTCTATTTAAAAAAAAAAAAAATATTTTCCCATCATCCATTCATGTTTAGCCTTTATGCACTGTTTCAAAATTTTTATTTAATACTGTGGCATCATTATTATAAATGTTTGTATGTTTGTTAGCCTTTGGTGCTGTATTGTAATATGGAATGGTTTTTTGTTTTCTTCTTCATTTTACCTCCATAAAAGCCACATGATGCATCGTTGTGTTTGTATGCATTTCATCATTATTACCTCATGGCAGAAGCCATGAGCAATTAATGGCTTAATTAGCTTGATTTTCTACTTAAGCTCTCTCGCTACCTCTCTTACACACACACACACACACAAACACACACCAACACATTATGTTGCTCTATCTTTTGTTCATTACAACGAAGCCAACGATGCTGCTGTGCTATATTGCTATGCTATTTGTAAGTGGGAGTTTAGCCTCTATGTGGGAGTGTATGTATGAGTGTTACTAGTCGTTTAATTGTGTAAACGGAGGAATGGAGAATTGTTTTCCAAAGTGTTATGATATCCTTTATAGCCATCCCAAATGATTATGTAAACTAATTAAGATCAGAAATTCACTCCAACGTATTTTTTCATGTGTCTGTTGGCAATGGTAACTTATTAAGTTCCCAAAAGGATGTGGTCCATTGTAAGCGGAATACATATTTTGAAACTCTTGAATACAATATTTTCTAGCTAAAGCGTATAAATGAAAATAATGAACCAAATGAAAATAAGATATTTCCTACCGATTTCAGATGTCACAACCAAAATACTTTAGTGATGATTTAGGTGAAATCCCAATAAGGTAAGGTAATATCGACTTGTTCAACTTGTCATCAACGATGGAGGTGACTTGATATAAGCATATGATAATATAAGCTGTGTTTTATTTTAGTATAAAGGACAAGCAATGAAATTTGTTGTTGTGCAGGCTAATGTAAAGGGTGATTTTTTAGCTATGATCTTTTTGTCAACACTTTTTTAAACAGCTCACGCTCATTTCGTGTTTTGTTTCACTGTCAAACATCTTCAAATTTCGGCGAAATCGGACAATAAATGAGCCCAAAACCTTAAATCGACAGATCGGTCTATATGGCAGCTATATCCAAACCTTAACCGATTTAAGCCGAAATGAAGAAGAATGTCGAAGGACATAACACAACTCACTGCCCATAATTTCGGCGAAATCGGACAATAAATGCGCTTTTTATGGGCCCAAAACCTTAAATCAAGAGATCGGTCTATATGGCAAATCTTGATCGATCTGGGCCATATTGCAGAAGTATGTCGAGGGGCTTAACTTAACTCACTGTCCCAAATTTCGTCGACATCGGACAATGAATGCGCATTTCATTGGCGCAAACCTTGAATCGAGAGATCGGTCTATATGGCAGCTATATGCAAATCTGTACCGATCTGGGCCAAATTGAAGAAGGATGTCGAAGGGCCTAACGCAACTCACTGTCCGAAATTTTGGCAAAATCTGACTATAAATCGGACCTGAAATCCAGAGATCGAATTAAATGGCATTTATATCCAAATCTGCACCGATCTGGGCCAAGTTGAAAAAAAGATGTTGAAAAGTCTTACGCAATTCACTGTCCCAAATTTCTGTAAAATCGGATAATAAATGTGCCTTTTATGGGCCTAAGACCTTAAATGGGCGGATCGGTCTATATGGCAGCTATACCAATTGCTAGACTGATCTGGCCCAAATTGAAGAAGAATGTCGGCCCAGCACGACTCACTGTCCCAAATTTCAGCAAAATCGGGAAATAAATTTGGCTTTTATGGGCCTAAGACCCTTAATCGGCGGATCGGTCTATATGGGAGCTATATCAAGATATAGTCCGATATAACCCATCTTCGAACTTAACCTGCTTATGGACAAAAAATGGATCTGTGCAAAATTTCAGCTCAATATCTCTATTTTTAAAGACTGTAGCGTGATTTCAACAGACAGACGGACAGACGGACGGACATGTCTAGATCGTCTTAGATTTTTACGCTGATCAAGAATATATATACTTTATATGGTCAGAAATGGATATTTTGATGTGTTGCAAACGGAATGACAAAATGAATATACCTCCATCCTTCGGTGGTTGGTATAAAAAAGAATCTGGCCAAAGTTTCAGCACAATATCTCTATTTGCAACGCTTAGAAGGAGAAGAGCTTGGCCCATTGATAAACCGATCGGCTTAGAATCACTTCCTGATTCGATGCAGCTATGTCCGTCTGCCCGCCGGACCATCTGTCCGTCTGCCCGCCGATCCATCTGTCCGTCTGCCCACCGGACCATCTGTCCGTCTCTCTGTCCATGCATTCTTGTGATACAGGTCGAATTTTTTGTCCGAATGTCATGAAGTTTTGCACATGTCTCTTTATTGGTCCATGGACGATCGCTATTGATTTTGTACAAAATCGGTTCAGATTTAGATGTAGCTCCCATATATGTCTTTCAACCGATAGTTTCTTTTAGGGCTCTAAAAGTCACAATTTAGGTCCGGTCTTTACAAAATTTGCCAAGAGGTGTTTTATTTGACGTCTTCATATATTTGCAAAATTTCATAAAAATCGGTTCATATTCAGATATACCTCCCATATATATATTTCATCTAATTTGGACTTTTAAGGCTGTAGAAGCCACAATCTTGGTCCGATCTATACCAAATTTGACATGTGATGTCAAAATATATGTGCAAGATTGCATTGAAATCGGATCACATTTAGATATAGCTGCGATATATATCTGTCATCCGATATGGCTTTAAAGTCTTTAGAATCCACAATTTTGGTCCGATCCTTACAAAATTCTGCATGAGATGTTTCGTGTAACGTCTAAATATATGTGCAAAATTTCATCAAAATCGGGTCAGATTTAAATATAGCTGCCATATATATCTTTCATCAGATTTGATCTATTAAGGCTGTCGAAGCCACAATTTTAGTCCTATCTTTACCAAATTTGACATGAATTGGTTTTTGTGACGTCCTAATATATGTGCAAAATTTTAGGATTAGATATAGATGCCATATATATCTTTCATCCGATATGGCTTTTAAAGCTGGAGAAGCCACAATTTTGGTCTGTTCTTCACCAAATTCGACACGAAGTTCTTTGTTGACGTACCAATATACATGCAATATTTCATCAGATTCTGATCAGATTTAGATATAGCTGTCATATATATCTTTCAGCTGATATGGCTCTTAAGGCTACAGAAACTGCAATTTTGGTCCGATCTTTACAAACTTTTGCAAGAGATGTTTTATTTAGCGCTCAAACACGATTGCAAAATTTTATTAAAATCGGGTCAGATTTAGATATAGCTCCCATATATATCTTTCAAGCCAATATGGCATTCTAAGACTGTGCAATCCATAGTTTCGGTCCGATCTTTACATAATTTTGCATGATGTGTTTATACCCTACACCACCACTTAGGTACAGGGTATTATAAGTTTTTGCATTTTTTTGCAACACTAAGAAGGAGAAAAGCTAGACCCATTGGTAAGCATACCGATCGACTAAGAATCACTTTCTGATTCGATTAAGCTATTCCGTCTGTTAGTCCATGTATTCTTGTAATCAAAGTGCAGGTCGTATTTGTAGTCCAATCATCGCGAAATTTTAAAAATATCACTTTTTAGCCAAGGACAAACGCTATTGATTTTGGTAAAAATCGGTTCAGATTTAGATATAGCTCCCTTATATATGTTCGCCCGATTTGCACTTAAATGGCTATAGTAACTACAATTTTTAATCGATCTGCAAAAAATGTGGCTTTGACTGTTTTGTTACCGATTTTAACATATCTTCAAAATTTCAGAAAAATCGGTTCAGATTTAGATATAGCACCCATATATATGTATCGCCCAATTTGCACTTAAATGGCCGTAACAGCCACAATTTTAATACAATTTAATACACAATTTAATATATCTACAAGATTTCATCAAATTCGGTTCAGATTTAGATATAGCTCCCATAAATAAAATATTTGGCACGGATTGTTTTCTTTCTTATCTTACCATGTCTGCAAGATTTCACCAAAATCGGTTCAGATTTAGATATAGCTCCCATATATATTTATCGCCCGATTTACACTTAAAAGGCTGTAATAAACACAATTTGTGACCAATCTGCACAAAATTTGGCACGGATTGTTATGTTACTATGCTTACCATATCTGCGAGATTTCATCGAAATCTGTCCAAAATTGTATGTAGCACCCAAACATATTTATAGCCGGATTTGTACTTATATGGCCGTAGTAACAACAATTTTCAAACGATCTGTTTAAAAGTTGGTTCAGATTTAGATATAGCTCTCATATACATATATATTTATATATTATCCGAATTTATAAATGTAGGGTAGGTGTAGGGTATTATATAGACGGCTCCGCCCGACTTATGCTTTTTCCTTACTGGTTTTAGTACTATATAAGGACAATGCAATGAATTTTTTTTATGAAAATGACATCTATCCATGAAAACGAAGTTCTGGCTTATGTAGAACATCTACCATCAGGACTGCCATGATATGTTTATCACAAATAAATAAGTGTGGCCACCCGCAGAAATCCTCTATTGTGAATGACAGTCAAAATTAAACCAACTTTTTCGATGTTTTTGTAACTACCACGATAGGATGCCACACATCGAAATATCCATTTCCTGTCCTTCAAAGTATTTATATTTCGAATAGTCGCAAAATTCTAAGACGATTTAATGATGCCCGTCTGTCCGTCCGTCCGGCTGTTGTAATCACTTTACAGTCTTTAAAAATTGACATATTAATGTGAACTTTGGCACAAATACGTCTTTTTGCTGCACGCAGGTCAAGATTTTGAACAGGCCCAAAATAGCTATATTTACTTCCCGATTTCGCTAAAATTTGAATCAGTAAGTTTTTTAAATCTCCCGACATCCGAAAATCTAAGACGATCTAGACATGTCAGTCCGTCTGTCTGTTGAAATCACGCTACAGTCTTTAAAAATAGCGATATTGAGCTGAAATTTTCCAGAGATTCTTTTTTTATCCATAAGCAAGTTAAGTTCTAAGATGGGCTAAATCGGACTATATCTTGATATAACCTCCATATAGGCCGATCCGACGATTTAGGCTCTTATGCCCATAAAAGCCACATCATCCGATTTTGCTGAAATTCGGGACAGTGAGTTGTGTTAGGCCCTTCGACATCGGTCCAGATTTGGATATAGCTGCCATATAGACCGATCCTTCGATTTGGGGTCTTAGGCCCTTAAAAGCCACATTTATCATCCGATTTAGCTGAAATTTGGGAGAGTGAGTTGTGTTATGCCCTTTGACATTATTCATCAATGTGGCTCAGATCGGTCCAGATTTGGATATAGCTGCCATATAAACCGATCCTCCGATTAGGGTCTTAGGCCCATAAAAGGCATATTGATTGTCCGATGTCGCCGAAATTTGGGACAGTGAGTTAAGTGAAACCCCTTGACATACTTCTGCATTATGGCACAGATCGGATAAAGCTGCCATATAGACCGATCTCTCGGTTTTAGGTTTTGGGGCCCTTAGACATCCCTCCTTGATTTGGCCCAGATCGGTCCAGATTTGGATATAGCTGCCATATTGACCGATCTCTCGATTTAATGTTTTGGGCCCATAAAAGGAGCATTTATTGTCCGATGTTGCCGAAATTTGGGACAGAGAGTTAAGTTAGCCCCTCCACATATTTCTGCAATTTGGCTCAGATCGGTCCAGATTTTGATATAGCTGCCATATAGACCGATATTGGGATTGAAAGGCTTGGTCCCATAAAAGGCGCATTAATATTCCTATTTCACTGAAATTTGACACAGTGGCTTATGTTATGCTTTTCGACATCCATGTCGTATATGGTTCAGATCGGTTTATTTTTAGATATAGCTACTAAAAAGACCAAGATTTTTGTTGTACAAAATTGAACAATGACTTGTACCTATTAGTATTTGGTCCAAATCGTATCATATTTCGATATAACTGCTATGGGGCATAAGGTATACATTTTTCGTCGGATTTTGACGAAAGGTGGTTTACGCATATATCCGAGGTGGTGGGTATCCAAAGTTCGGCCCAGCCGAACTTAACGCCTTTTTACTTTTTTTTTGTGTAGTCCGACAAGCATGCCCCAGTGCGACACCTTTTTGGGGAGAAGTTTAAACTTTGCTTCTATGCATGACATTCACACTTCACAAATGCCGCCAACATTTATTTGGAGGGAAAAATGACCGCCTCAGGTTTGTTTTCTAATGATCTCGACAGAATTTGAACACAGGCTTTCAGGGTCAAAGGTGAGCATGTTAACCTCTTCGCTACGATGGCTTCCATTGAGCTTAAAACTTTAAAATAGACAATGGACTCATTGATATGTAAGAAGTTTGCCCCCATTCCTTAATAGAATGTTCATGGTCAAATTTGCATTTGCATATATCCTTGGTAGTAGATTTCAAAAGTTCGGCCCGGTTTTTCCACATTAAACCGAATTCCGCGACATTTTCAAAAATAACGTGTTTATGGTCTAGTATTGGCTCTCTTAATTAATGTTCCCAAGCGTAGGTCAATAAAAGTGAAATGCATATTTAAAAGGCTTTGGGGACCGATTGATTGCAATAGACGCAATGCATTTTACACAAAAATGTTAAGTGATGGACCAAAAGCAGTGTCATGTGGCGTCAACAACCACAACAGACTGTCACCACTTAATCACTCCATGGGTATGCGAAGAAGGGGAATAAAGGCCAATAAATGTCATTTCATTGCAATTTCGAACAAAGGACATGAACTGTGGTCAACAACTGTGAGGATAATTAAGGCAAAAGTAGCCTAAAAACGAAATTTTCAGAAGTAAACGCAATAAAGCCAATTAAGAGAAGGCTTACTCTCCACTTATAGGCTTGAAATCTTTTAAAAGATTTTATTTAAATAAAAAATAAAAACTACCGAATTCTGTGTTAAAATTAATTAAGTGCCCTCTTTAAATGTTCCCAAATAAAAGGAGTTTAATGTCATTTTAACCCCTTTGCAGATACCACACCATATAATATTTACGTGCAGCAAACTGGGGCTCGGCAAATACTCGAACCACACTCCTTATTGATTTTACAATTAATTCGACTGTTGAAATGACAACGATGTCATGTCTGATATTTGCTGTCTGCTGCAACTCTGCAAACGATGTTGCATCGCACCGCGATGTGTTGAGTTATTTGAATTGCGTTGTCGTTAAATTCGTTGTGGGTTAAATAAATAAAATTGTTCCCCAGACGCATTGGCAAACCAGAGAAATGTACAAAAGCCGCCATTAAAGTATTGCCCCATTATAGGAGAGACAGTGATAGGTTTTTGGACAAACAGAAAACCGGCATTACGTGATGATAAAAGCATCAATTTATTGTTGTTGTGATAATGAAGTTGTTCGTTAAAAAAGTTCATACCGATTTAAGCACTCAGAAATTGGCTATAATATAAATTAAAAGAAAAATACACTACCAGGACACGTCATTTAACAGAGCAATTGACTCAAAGTTGTCTAGCGAACAACTGCAATCACCCATAATTCTGGTGGGGATCTCCTCAACGTGAATCTATCGAACAGCTCTGCCAAAGCCATGACTATGTGGTCGTTATCAAGGAGAGCATGCTAAACTCGTGATGCTCATTAATGTTTTGATTGGGAATTGAATATAAGCAGGGGAACCAACCAGAGGTGGGTTTAAGTTGGGTAGCTCATCTCAAAAAGTTAGGCCCACCTCACTCGGAGGCCAGTCCGGTCCATTGTGACACCTCATCAAACATCCGAAAGGGAGACAGGGAGATGAAGAGATATGAAAAATACAGGCGATATAAAAATGAGTAGGGAACAAGCGGCATTACGCCATAATACGAGTGCTCCCCCGGAGCGTAGGTTCACATTTACTCAACTATTCACTCTCCAAGTGCCAAGCATTGGTGTTTCACATCCGCGCTTGGATGGCAGCAGTGTTGAAGATCTCATCACGTCCCTCGTCGAATGAAACTCGTCTTCGCCTCCTGTTGAAGGAGACGAAGTTCCTAGGCATAGTCCTCGATTCGAAACTATCCTGGAAGAGGAACACCGAGGAAAGAAGCCGTGAGGCAATGTGCCCTTTTTACTGCTAAAGGAGGACGTTCGGTAGGAAGTGGAGGGTGACTCTCAGGATGATTAAGTGGATGTATACGGCCATCGTGAGACCAGTTATGGCCTATGGAGCACTGGTAAGATGGGACGCCGTAGGGAAGAGGACGTGTGCGAAGGAGTTCGAGAAGGTCTAGAGACTGGCCTGCGTCGGGATTACAAGACTAGAACCCTGTTGCCCACCGCGCCGGCACACGCGGTATACCTTGCCCCATGGATCATCTCTGTTGTCCTGTACAAATCTCCTAAAGTGATCTTCCTTGCTCCTAATCAACAGTTGCTTGTACGTCCTCAAATTGCTAAGGTAGTCGTTTCGGCGTGAGACAAGATCCTCAGCATTGGAACTTCTGGCTCTTTGGAATCGCTTCCTCAGACGCCTGACGTTCCGCCGCATTGTCTCCAGCTCACGGGTCCACCACTTGACCTTACTTGGTTTCGCCTTTCGACGTCTGCCAAGGAGCGCATCATTCACCGCGCTCATCCACTCGTCTACCTTAGCAATTTGGTCATCTATAGTCAGTGCCCTAAAGTCATCTAAAGACAATGCTGATGCAGTCTCCCTAAAACTTTCCACATACAAGTCCCAGTTCACGTCTCGATCTTTCCAGCACCTGGATCGTTCAGTCGTAACCCGAGTCCGTCGATCCCTGGAAGTGACCATAATCTCAATCGGATTATAGTCACTTGAGCCCCATTCGTCACAAACCCTCCACCTAAACTGGTAAGCAGTAAATGCCGCCCCATTTGCAGCCGTAACGTCAATGTCGCTAACGCCTGAAGGCCCATCAAAGGTATACTTCTCGCTCGGTACGTTCAACACACCAACGTCATTCAAGATCCACACCGCAGGCAGGCCTGGAGGCGATTATGGATATGCAGCCCATTGGAGCCTATATTTGGAACTGCGCCGCCAGGGTCGCGCTTAGGCTGAGAGAGTTGGGCAAGCTGAAGGAGGATGGTTGCGGCCACAGTTCGATTCTGTGTGTTATGGATACGGAGGGTAGACTGAGGAGGATCGCCGACTAGCTGGCACCAGTACCGACTGGAGTGGGGACATTCGCGATTCATTTTTCTGAGAGGGACGAACTAAGGGCAGATGGTATGCTTGAGGAGGATGAAACCTCGATCTACAAAGATGGGTCCAAGATAGAGTCAGGGACTGGATGGGGGGTCTACTCTGATGCACTCAATATCAGTATGTCTCTGAGACTGCCGGACGAGTGTACGGTCTTTCTCTTGCGGCAGTAAGTCTGGCAAGGGGCTTTTTGATTCTCCTTCCTCCTCTCTGATGCTCAACCTGAAAACCTCGTTGGTGGCTGTCTCTGTGCAGATTAATCTGAACCGATCTTGATCCAGAAGTCATTACCAATACCATTTTTCCTCGCACTTCCCCTTACGCTCGACCAATCCTCCGATAGTTCATCACCGACTGCAGAGGGAGTATCTACACGTGCAACATCTTTCAGCGGGGAATTTTGTTGATGGAGATATTATCAGGCCTCTATATATTTCTATGTCTATTTCTTGAACCTGCCCAGGGCCTCATGATATTCGTGTCAGCCCTCTGCCGTGTTCGCCCTCTTCACCTTGTTAAAGAGCTTTCCTTCCTAACTACCTTCAATTCCGGTAACCACCACGATTGGTTCATCTTACGCAGTGGTACCCGTTCCGAACATTCACTCATAAAGGGCATATTCAGGCTCCCCGTAACAATATTCACTGTGGACTCCAGTTTCCTTGCGTCCTTGGATTCTCCTTCCTCCTTTCTGATGCTTAACCTGAGAACCTCGATGGTGGCTGTCTCTGAATGGTGCAGAGTTATCTGAACCGATCTTGATCCAGAGGTCATTACCAATACCATTTTCCTTCGCACTTTCCCTTACGCTCGACCAATCCTCCGATAGGTCATCCCCGACTGCAGAGGGAGTATCTACACGTACAACATCTTTCAGCGGGGGATTTTGTTGATGGAGATATTATCAGGCCTCTATCTATTTCTATGTCTATTTCTTGAACCTGCCCAGGGCCTCATTATATTCTTGTCAGCCATCTGCCTTGTTCGCCCTCTTCACCTTGTTAAAGAGCTTTCCTTCCTAACTACCTTCAATTCCGGTAACCACCACGATTGGTTCATCTTACGCAGTGGTACCCGTTCCGAACATTCACTCATAAAGGGCATATTCAGGCTCCCCGTAACAATATTCACTGTGGACTCCAGTTTCCTTGCGTCCTTGGATTCTCCTTGCTCCTCTCTGATGCTTAACCTGAGAACCTCGATGGTGGCTGTCTCTGAATGGTGCAGATTAATCTGAACTGATCTTGATCCAGAAGTCATTACCAATACCAATTTTCCTCGCACTTTCCCTTACGCTCGACCAATCCTCCGATAGGTCATCCCCGACTGCAGAGGGAGTATCTACACGTGCAACATCTTTCAGCGGGGAATTTTGTTGATGGAGATATTATCAGGCCTCTATATATTTCTATGTCTATTTCTTGAACCTGCCCAGGGCCTCATGATATTAGTGTCAGCCCTCTGCCGTGTTCGCCCTCTTCACCTTGTTAAAGAGCTTTCCTTCCTAACTACCTTCAATTCCTGTAACCATCATGATTGGTTCATCTTACGCGGTGGTAACCGTTCCGAACATACCCTCATAAAGGGCATATTCAGGCTCCCCGTAACAAGATTCACTGGGGACTCCAGTTTTAATTGCGTCCTTGGATTCTCCTTCCTCCTCTCTGATGCTTAACCTGAGAACCTCGATGGTGGCTGCCTCTGAGTGGTGCAGAGTTATCTGAACCGATCTTGATCGAGAGGTCATTACCAACACCATTTTTCCTCGCACTTCCCCTTATTCTCCACCAATCCTCTGATAGGTCATTCCCGACTACAGGTGGCACATCCACATGTGCAACATCGTTCAGTGGGGGATTTTGTTGATCGAGGTATTATCAGGCCTTCAAGTGGTGCAGATTAAACTGAACCGATCTTGATAGAGAGGTCATTACTATTACCATTTTCCATCGCAAGTCTCCTTACGCTCGACCAATTCTCCGGTAGGAGATGTTTATTCTACACCTTCAGCAGGTGCAGTATGACTTCATCCCCCGCTCAACACACAAGCAACATCGTTTAGTGGGGATTTTGTTGATCGGGTTATTATCAGGTTAAAGAGAGTCAAAGCCACTGATGGAGTTACAAAAAAGTTTAAAGCTTATCGATACCCCAACTAATGACCTTGACTCCTTATTGCCATCTGACGCTATCAAATTGTGTTAAGGAATCATCCAACCCCTTTTTATTAGTCGCTTCTAGAGCTCGGATAATCTTCTCCACAATCATTATTCATCTCTTACTGAATAACCGGCCCTTGGAATTTCTCCGGTACAGGATAATCATTTTAAGATTGGGCGCTCATTACAAGTTTGTCGATTTCTTCACCCACTTACCTTTACCTGCTCCTCGTACGATGGCTGCATCTTGCCATTAGTATTGGTATTTTCATCTGAGTGAGGTGCCCTAACTGACTATCCATGGTGGCCTTGGGAACAGGATCTATAAAAGGTTTGTGGTTGTACCCCTTTGTGGGTGTCTTGCTGGGCGGAAGAAGCTTTCATTCGCAATCTCATTTCCGAGTGTAGCGTTTGTATTTGTTCTAGTTTTGTATGGTGAAGCAGGGGGAGGCATTTGTTCCACGATAGTTGTATTAATTAGTGATTCGTAATTTCTGAAGTGGAACTTATGCTTGCGCATTAAACGCTTGTCACGGATGGTTAAAGTGGATGGCTCTCGACCTTCCATTTTCTTCAGATATCATAGCGGTGTTTGTAACTACCTTATAAAGCTCTGCTCCGGCAGTTTTAAACTTGACTCTTACCCTCATGCATTCCATGCATTTCTTTTCTCCTCTATGGAATATATTCCATGTACAGTCGTATAACACATTTATCCTATTCGCAAAAATTTCGATTTAATGATGCAAAATGTCAATGGTTTATCACTTTGGATTCATGCAAGCAAGCAAGTGACAAGAGTTCGGGGAAAAAGAGATAGAGAGAGGGAAAGAGATGAAAAAGTGCACTTAATGCTCGCACTTGTAATTTCTTTGTTGGATTTTTATTTTCAGCGATTTGGGGGTCTTTATGCAGCAATTAAAACTTTACTATCTCGCATTCATTTTATAACTTAAGCTAAGGGAATTTTTATCATGTAATTGATTAACAATAAAAATGAAAACGTACACAAAATGCCATTCGTGAATGGTGCCATGGCATCGAATGGAAATTGGAATGAACTACGACAAATCAAAAAGAACCAATTAAAAGGAACACAAACAAGTAAAATTCGGTATTGGGTTTGGTTGGAACGAATTTTGTATACTCGACACCATTAAACTTCTACAGTCTACATGTATTACAACAAAAGTGTGGCAGATTTTGGGCCACATAGCTTTTGATAATAATAATCTTGGTCATAGGCGCCAATTAATGATAACTTGTCTTTTTCTCTGCTCGAAGTATCCGCAGCCTCTTAAAATTGCTGTGGGCATATCCAAATGCGGGCTCATAGCCTTGAAAGAACTTCTGATCGACAACTCCCTCGTTTATCTCTTGAAATATTCAGCCATTTCGTTTAGAGATCTCAAACAGTCGAGGGCAGTTTTTGGAATAGGTAACCGCTCCCATATAAACCGTGAAGGTCAACGTGGTGCAGAGGTTACCATGTCCACCAATGACGTTGAACGCCTGGGTTCAAACCCAAACCCTTGAACATAAACAACATTTTCAGCGGTGGTTATCTCCTTACCAATGCTGGTTACATTTGTGAGGTATCCTATCACGTTAAAATGGCACGCCGTTCGGATTAGGCATAAACAAGTAAAAAGGCGTTAAGTTCGGCCGGGCCGAACTTTGGATATCCACCACCTCGGGAATATATGTAAACCACCTTTCATCAAAATTCGGTGAAAATTTTATACCTTATGTCCCATATGAGTTATATCCAAATATGTTCCGATTTGGACCAAATACTAATAAGTACATTAGCTATATTTAAAAATAAACCGATCTGAACTATATACGACACGGATGTCGAAAAGCCTAACATAAGTCACTGTGCCAAATTTCAGTGAAATCGGATTATAAATGCGCCTTTTATGGGGCTAAGCCATTAAATCGAGATATCGGTCTACATGGCAGCTATATCCAAATCGGGACCGATTTGGGTCAAGTTGCATAAAAATGTCGAAGAGCCTAACACAAAGCACTGTCCTAAATTTCAGCGAAATAGGACTATTAATGTCGCTTTTATGGGCCCAAAACCTTAAGTCGAGAGATCGGTCTTTATGGCAGCTATATTCAAATCTGGACCGATTTGGGCAAAATTAAGGAAGGACGTCGAAGAGCCTAATCAAACTCACTGTCTCAAATTTCAGCGACATCGGACAATAAATGCGTATTTTATGGCCCCAAAACCTAAAACCTAGATATCGGTCTATATGACAGCTATATCTAAATCTGGACCGATCTGTGCGATATTGCAGAAGTATGTCAAGGGGCTTAACTTAACTCACTGTCCCAAATTTCGGCGACATCGGACAATAAATGAGCATTCTATGGGCCCAAAACCATAAATCAAGAAATCGGTCTATATGGCAGCTATATCCAAATTTGAACCGATCTGGACCAAATTGAAGAAATATATCAAAGGGTCTAACACAACTCACTGTCCCAAATTTCAGCAAAATCGGACAATAAATGTGCCTTTTATGGGCCTAGCACCATAAATCGGAGGATCGGTCTATATGGCAGCTATATCCAAATCTAAACCGATCTAAGCCAAATTAACGATGAATGTCGATGGGCCTTACACAACTCACTGTCCCGAATTTCAGCGAAATCGGATAAAAAATGTGGCTTTTATGGGCCTTAGACCCTAAATCGGAGGATCGATCTATATGACAGCTATATCCAAATCTGGACCGATCTGGGCAAAAATGAAGAAGGACGTCGAAGAGCCTAACTAAACTCACTGTCTCAAATTTCAGCAACATCGGACAATAAATGCGTATTTTATGGCCCCAAAACCTAAAACCTAGATATCGGTCTATATGACAGCTATATCTAAATCTGGACCGATCTGTGCGATATTGCAGAAGTATGTCAAGGGGCTTAAATTAGCTCACTGTCCCAAATTTCGGCGACATCGGACAATAAATGAGCATTCTATGGGCCCAAAACCATAAATCAAGAAATCGGTCTATATGGCAGCTATATCCAAATCTGAAGCGATCTGGACCAAATTGAAGAAAGATGTCGAAGTGCCTAACACAACTCACTGTCCCAAATTTCAGCAAAATCGGACAATAAATGTGCCTTTTATGGGCCTAGCACCATAAATCGGAGGATCGGTCTATATGGCAGCTATATCCAAATCTGAACCGATCGAAGCCAAATTAACGATGAATATCGATGGGCCTTACACAACTCACTGTCCCGAATTTCAGCGAAATCGGATAAAAAATGTGGCTTTTATGGGCCTTAGACCCTAAATCGGAGGATCGATCTATATGGCAGCTATATCTAAATCTGAACCGATCTGAGCCAAAATGACGAAGGATGTCGAAGGGCCTAACACAACTCACTGCCCCAAATTTTAGCAAAATCGGATAATAAATGTGGCTTTTATGGGCCTAAGACCCTAAATCGGCGGATCGGTCTATATTGGGGCTATATCAAGATATAGTCCGATATAGCCCATCTTCGAACTTAACCTGCTTATGGACAAAAAAAGAATCTGTGCAAAATTTCAGCGCAATATCTCTTTTTTTAAAGACTGTAGCGTGATTTCAACAGACAGACGGACAGACGGATATATACTTTAAAGGGTCGGAAAAGGATATTTCGATGTGTTGCAAACGGAATGACAAAATGAATACACCCCCATCCTTCGGTGGTGGGTATAAAAAGGTGGTCCCTTATCATTGGGCTTAAACTTTAATCGGACTGTACTCATTGATATGAGAGAAGTATCCCCTGTTCCGTAATGGAATGTTCATGGGAAATTTAGCAACCGCTCCAAGTGTTTGAAAAGAAGCATGTTTAAATTAATGTCAGGACAGTAAAAGAGTTTCTAGGTCAATCCAGTCCTTCTTTAATAGCCTTCTTATACCCGACAACATTTCTGTTGTACAGGGTCTTACAACTTAGTGGATTTGCTTGTAACACCCAGAAGTATGAGAAATAGAGCCATTGATTATAATACAGAGTAATTCAGAATCATCTTTTTATTCGATTTAGCTATGTACGTCTATTTTTGCTATAATGTGAGTTTGTCCACCGATAATCACCAAGTTTGGAATGAAGGATTCTTTCATGAATGAATTATTGAGGAATTGCATAAGGCCGATAGCGACCGGAGACATGCAGTATTCGTATTAAACTCCTGCTGTTTCCCAGACCTCAACAAGTCTGAAACAATTCTATCCTACGGATTCAACAAGTTGAGACTAAAGCTGTATAGAAGTGGTGTGGTTGAGGAGTTGAGTCTGAAGACTAGAAGTGGTAAGGTTGGGGAATCGGAAGACGACTCAGCAGTTGTTGCTGAACACTTGTCTGAGGATCTATCGACCACGTCTCTAAATTCAGGCGGATTCCTCGAGACTGGAAATCACCCTGCTATGATTGATACAGGAGAGGAAGATGTCGAAAGGGACCCGACAAGCCCTGTGTGGGTGGGGTTTCGGTTTGATTGGGCGCCAGCGGGGAAGGATGGAACTTAAAAGGTACTCCGACAGCAGCAGCTAATGAAGCATCTATGGAGAAATCATCCACACAGCAAGTGTCCATGGTGCTGAGGAAGAGTGTTTCCACTACTTTCTCAACTGCCCATGGATGCGTTAGGAAACTCACCATGACAAGAGCGAACCAGGTCTTGTGAGGATGAACTCCTGGCGGAATCAGGATTCCTGGCGAAATCATCTTGTGAGGATCAACTCCTGGCGGATTGAGAAGACAAGGCTAACACAACAGTGGTGGAAGTTCTGAATACTGACAACGGTCCGGTTTCTACAGATAAATCTCCACCATTGTAAGGCCGCTTCGGCGGCACTAAAGGTCCTTCTGATGGCAGGGGGATTTGACGGAATCATGGGTACATGGAGGAATATTTCGTGGACTTAGAACTCCGGGTTTTAAACTACTCAAGGTACGGTACGGAGAATGGGAGACTCAGAGCCTGTATTCTTGCAAAGAGTAGTCTAAATATTTTTCTTCTTCCGTCGCTAATCACTGAAAATTTAGTAGTAGTCAGCTTTGAAATAAATGAGTCTCATTACTGGCTGGCTTCCCTATATATGGCACACGATTCAGAGATGCCGCCTTTAAACCTCAAGTTGCTAGTTGAAGCCGCTTCTGCAGGGAAGAAGAGCCTCATTGAAAGAAGTGATGCTAATGCACATCACCAGATATGGCGAAGTTAGGATGTCAACGAAAGGGGTGAGTTGCTTATCGAATATATTTAAAGTTGCAATCTGTCGATTTATAATAAGGGGACCATTGTATCGGAGAATATAAACGGAAGGATAGGCGACTGGGATGTTTTGGAAAGCCACAGCTTCTGTGATCATCGTTATTTTAGTTTCTGCCTTGAAGAGGATACTGCAGAAGTGCTCCCTCGGCTTAACAGAAGAAAGGCGGAGTGGAACGAACTTCGGCACACATTCCGCACGACTATCCTTTTTAGACCAGAAAAGAAAGTGGAAACTGTGGAGGACGTAGACGTAATGGTCAAGCGGATCAAGAAGGCCCAGAAAGACTTGCTTGTGCCATTATGTCATAGAGCCAAGCCAATGAGCAAACAGTGATCGCCATTGTGGAGCATAGAACTGGTTGGTCTGAGGAGGGGCTGCAGAAAACCCTTCAATAGGGCAACAACCACAAGAGCACCAAACGATGGGGACGTCAATGAGGCTGAACTAAGAAATTACAACGGCGAGCTGAGAAAGGCGCAGATCAAATCTTGGATGAAAATCTGCAGTCCCGTAGAAGATACATCTAAGGCCTCTAGGCTAAGTAAAACAAGTAAAAAGGCGTTAAGTTTGGCCGGGCCCAACTTTGGATACGCACCACTTTGGGTATATATAAACCACCTTTCGTCAAATCCGGGGAAAAATGCATACCTTATGATCCCTAGCAGCTATATAAAAATATGTTCCGACTTGGACCAAATACTAATAAGTACAAGTCATTGTTCAACTGTGTAAAACTAAATTTTTCTGTTTTTAGTAGCTATATCTAAAAATAAACCACACTGAACCATAAACGACACGGACGTCGAAAAGC
This sequence comes from Stomoxys calcitrans, assembly GCF_963082655.1. Taxonomy (NCBI): domain Eukaryota; kingdom Metazoa; phylum Arthropoda; class Insecta; order Diptera; family Muscidae; genus Stomoxys; species Stomoxys calcitrans. The sequence continues at coordinate 203,071,318 of NC_081553.1, forward strand.
CTAACATACGTCACTGTGTCAAATTTCAGTGAAATCGGATTATAAAAGCGCCTTTTATTAGGCCAAGGCTGTTCGTAGAGATATCGGTCTATATGGCAGCTATATCCAAATCTGGGCCGATTTCGACCAAGTTGCATGTCGAAGAGCCTAACCTTACATACTGTCCCAAATTTCGGCGAAATTGGACAATAAATGCGCCTTTTATGGCCCCAAAACCTTAAATCGAGAGATCGGTCTATATTGCAGCTATATCCAAATCTAGACCGATCTGAGCCAAATTGAAAAATAATATCGAAAGTTTTATCACAACTCACTGTCCCAAAATTTCGGCGACATCGGACAATAAATGCGCCTTTTATGGGCTCAAATCCTTAAATCGAGAGATCGGTCTATATGGCAGCTATATCCAAATCTGAACCGATCTGAGCCAAATTGACAAAAGGATGTCGTAGGGATGTCACTGTCCCAAATTTCAGCTAAATCTGATAATAAATGTGGCTTTTATGGGTCTAACACCCTAAATAGGAGGATCGGTCTATATGGTAGCTATATCCAAAACTGAACCAATCTGGGCCAAATTGGCGAAGGATATTGAAGGGCCTAAAACAACTCACTGTCGGCAAAATCGGATAATAAATGTGGCTTTTATGGGCCTAAGACCCTAAATCGGAGGATCGGTCTATATGGCAGCTATATCCAAATCTGGACCGATCTGAGCCAAATTGACGGAGGATGTTGGGGGGCCTAACATAACTCACTGTCCCAAATTTCAGCAAAATCGGATATTAAATGTGGCTTTTATAGGTCTGAGACTCTAAATCGGCGGATCGGTCTATATGGAGGCTATATCTAGATATAGTCCGATTTGGTCCATCTTCGAACTTAACCTGCTTATGAACAAAAAAAAGAAATAATCTGTGCAAAGTTTCAGCTCAATATCTCAATTTTTGAAGACTGTAGCGTGATTTCAACAGACAGACGGACGGACATGTCTAGATCGTCTTAGATTTTTACGCTGATCAAGAATATATATACTTTATAGGGTCGCAAATGGATATTTCGATATGTTGCAAACGGAATGACAAAATGAATATACCCCCATCCTTCGGTTGTGGGTATAAAAATCCCATCCTCTAAACTTATTATAGTGGGCTATATTCAGAAGTCGGAGAATGTATAGACAATACCTAGTGAGGGAACAGTAGTACTACACATTTCCCGGGGAACTCTCAAACGGACAACGTGGTGATAGTAGAAGTTGTCAGTTATATACATTCGTCGGAGTTTATCGGGGCTATTGCATCTCAGTCGGAAATCCTTACCACACGAAGGCGAAAGATTTTCGTCCTTTTGGTCTGTCACTCCTTATAAGGAAGACTCTATAGAGGTTGATAGAAACATATCCTAGCGCAAGATCCCGGAAGATGGTCCGTCTCGGCAGCAGCAAGATGGTTTATTAATAATTTATTTACTAAGAGATGCATTACGGCAGTCTTGGGATCTGTAGATCTTAAAATATGAGTCAGCAGGGGAACACCTCAAGGAGTTGTGCTGCCTCCTATATTTTGGAATATAACTTACTAAATTTCCCATGAACATTCCATTAAGGGGAACAGTGGGAAAACTTTTCCCATATCAATGAATGCTGTCCGATTATAGTTTATGATCAATGATAAGAGTTCTAATTTGTAGTGCTGAGTAAGAAACGGCGTTCCGCAAAGCGACACCATTTGGTAGAAAAGTTTTAACATGACGGGATACCTCACAAATGTAGCCAGCTTAGTAAGGGGATAACTACCGCTGAAATTGTTCTGATGTTCAATTGGGGATTTCAACAAAGGCGTCATAGGCGAACATGCTAATTTCTGCGCCACGCTGGCTTGCGGAATATGGCCATTTACAACATTTTATTGTCCCTGAAAGAAAGAGGTGTTAAAGAGGTCGAGTCGAGCACTCTACGTACGACACCAAAGTGGGCTACCAAAAGCAGTCGTGGCGTAAATCTGTCTAAGAGGGGAGTTCTTCTTTTCAGCAGGAGATACAAGTAACTCACAGTGGCATGTGTCACCTTGGGAGGAGGGAATGTTCCATTTACTGAAATCACAAAATACTTAGCTGTTTTGCTGGACTGGAAATTGAATATCATCAAACATCTTGAAATGGACAAGAAAGGCATCTCATGTCCTGTACACCTGCAAGAGAGCCATTGACAGAATTTTGGGGTTTAAACGACGTGTCATGCACTGGGTATATACTGCAGTAGTCATGCCTTTAATGCTACATAGTGCTGTGATCTGGTGCTTCAAAAGTTCAACTACTGTTTAGTACTCAGCTGGATCCAAAGGATAGCTTGTTTTTGTATCTCAGCCGCACTGAGGACGACTGCGACCACTGTCATGACTACGGCTGTGTTATGCGGCTACAGACACTGTGTTATGCAATGCCCGATGTTCCATGAAGTGTGGATAACATGTTCCCTGCGTAGCTTTTTGATCAAAAGTACGTTACCACCATTAGGGGAGCTCGTCTGTGGAAGTTTGTGATTGCTTGGATAATGAATATGCTATGGGGAATGGATGCACTAGCCAGTATTGGTGCTGAGACGGTAAGGGTGAATGTACACTATAAGAACACCTCAGAGAGAGTTATTATCGTCTTTGCTCTGGATCCTCTTGATGGACGATCTTCTCGATAGATTAGAGAGGTTGGGTGTTAGAGTTTGTGCATACTCCGGGCGATTTAGTTATTCTCCCCACAAGGATATTTTTGGACACTGTTGAATGGCGCACTTGGATGTACTGCTACATGGGCTACATGGGTTCCGGGCTGGGTGTGAATGTGGAGAAAACGGAACTGGTTCTGTTTACGCGTAGTCAAAATATACCGGTTTTGGGGTACCCACTCTGCACAGGGTGACTTTACAGTTATCGCAGTCGGCGAATTTTTGTAGGGGTGATTTTGGACAGTAGACTTGACTGAAGGCTGAACATGGAGCCAAGGAATAGGCCTTCGCGGCAATACATTCGTGTTGCTCGGGGGGAGTAAGTGGGATTTAAGGCCCAAGCTTATGTACAGGTTTGTCTCGGCCATATTGCGGCCAGAAACGTTTGGTGGCCGGTGACGTATTTTATGTGTCATGTCCAGGGTGGGTCGCTTTAAAATTTTTGTCTGGGGCCATGGAAACCTCTGCGAATGGGTCATTAGAGGTGATAATGACAATTCAGCCTATTGACTTATTTATAAGGCAGACAGCGGAGATAACTTATCAGTTTGTCGAGGTTTGAATTGATTCGTGAGCGACCGGCGAGATACACAAGTATAATGGAAAGTACCATGGCGGTTTCTCAGACTGACTTCGAAAAAGGACATGGTGGATAAAGGACTGCAAATAATGTTACCCATTCTGGCGAAGTGGCAGAAACCGCTGATTAAGTTTTCAGGCATTAAAGTTTTTACAGATGGATCGAAAATGTAGAATGGAACAGGGTGTGGTATCTATTGCAGTGAAATCTATATCAACGTCTCCTTACGGATGAGGGATTATTGCAGCATTTTTCAAGCAGAGGTGTTGGCGAAGGCTGTAGCATTGGAGCTCGCTTGTCTGTGGACATCGACCGACCGTATGTTCACATTTTCAGCCACAGTCAGGCAAACTTAAAGGCGTTAAACAAAACATATCTGAGATGCAAAGTCCTGGACCTCTTTTGGGAGTTTCTGATGCGTCCATAGGAGTATCATACCTTGACCCTATGCTTGGTACCGGGACACAAGGATATAGAGGGAAAAGAAAGGGCCGATGTACTTGCTAAGTCTGGAGTGAACCTTCCATTTGTTAAGGTTATGGATATGTACCCCCCCTTTTTATACCATCCACCGAAGGATGGGGGTATATTCATTTTGCCATTCCGTTTGCAACACATTGAAATATCCATTTCCGACCCTATAAAGTATATATATTCTTGATCAGCGTAAAAATCTAAGACGATCTAGACATGTCCGTCAGTCTGTCCGTCTGTCTGTTGAAATCAAGCTACGGTCTTTACAAATAGAGATATTGAGCTGAAACTTTGCACAGATTCTTTTCTTGTCCATAAGCAGGTTAGGTTGGAAGATGGGCTATATCGGACTATATCTTGATATAGCCCCCATATTAACCGACCCTCCGATTTAGGGTCTTAGGCCCTTAAAAGCCATATTTATTGTCCGATTTCGCTGAAATTTGGGACAGTGAGTTGTCTTAGTTCCTTCGACATCCTTCGTTAATTTGGCCCAGATCGGTCCAGATTTGGATATAGCTGCCATATAGACCGATCCTCCGATTTAGGGTTTTAGGCCCATAAAAGCCACATTTATTATCCGATTTTGATGAAATTTGGGACAGTGAGTTGTGTTAGGCCCTTTGAGATGTTTCATCAATTTGGTTCAGATCGGTCCAGATTTGGATATAGCTGCCATATAGACCTATCCTCCGATTTAGGGTCTTAGGCCCATAAAAGCCACATTTATTATCCGATTTCGCTGAAATTTGGGACAGTGAGTTGTGTTGGGCCATTCGAAATTCTGTCTACTATCTACTGTCAATGGAGAAGATGCATTTAAGTGCAGTCATTGGGATCATAACTGGACATAACAAAATAAGTAAACACATGTCTCGCATAGTTGTTAGAAATTATGATATCCGCCGCTGGTGTCACGACATAGACGCCACAGAGGACAGCTTTCATTTTCTATGAAAATGCCCTGCTCTATCCCAAAGTAGAAATAGGATACTTGGTTCTTTTTATACCCTCCACCATAGTATGGGTGTGTACTAATTTTATCATTCTGTTTGTTAATCCTCGACATATTCGTCTAAGACCCCATAAAGTAAAAATACTCTTGACAGTCATGACATTTTAAGTCGATCTAGCCATGTCCGCCCGTCCGTCTGTCTGTCGAAAGCACGCTAACTTTTGAAGAAGTAAAGCTAGGCGCTTGAAATGTTGAAAAAATACTTCTTATTAGTGTAGGCCGATTGAGATTATAAATGGGTCATATCCTGACGTATAAACCAATTTGGGATCTTGATTTGTTGAGCTTTTAGAGGGCGCATTTCTTATCCGATTTGTCAAGGTTAGGTTAGGGTTAGGTTGAAAAGAGGGTGCAGATATTAATCCGCCCCATGCCACTATGGACATACACCTAAGCCAGTAATCGGCATGTTGTGCGCTCTAAAAACTATAAAGTAACCTCTAAAAAGAAAATTTTAAGTTAGGAATTCCGTGCTACTTCCAAAATTCTTCATTGTTTTCAATATCATTCCCCTAAGTTGGTTCATGTCTGATAATGTGTCTCCACCTAAGTACCGGTATCTGTTGGACGTGAAAGCCTGGCAATGACAAAGGAAATGCTCCAACGTCCCCGCATGACCTACACATGCTATCGATTTTACATAAGTGAGCTCGTAGTCCTATGTGTCCCGTTATGATACCAATAGCTATACTGACCTCCATCTTGCTTCCTTTCAGTAATAGACTCGTCTTCTCACAATCTGGAACCCTCCCGTAGGATTTTCGCCATCTTACCGACCGTTTCGCTGTTCCACAATGTTTCATGCGCATTCGTAGCCCACTCCCTTACTCATACTGCGTCGTCCCGAAAGGCTTCGGGTTAACCAAGTTTATTGACGACAGTCCTCTGGCCTTCACCGCCAAATCGTCTGCCCTTTCATTTCCCTTTACTCCGTTATGGCCCGCCACCCAAACGATGCGGATTTTGCCATCCTTAGAAAAGGCGTTAATATCCTTCTTACACTGCAAGACTGTTCGTGAACTTACCGTCCTGGTTGTTATTGCCCTTATAGCAATTTTACTGTCTGTAAAGATGTTCACACTCGACGTCCGCATTCCGTGATCGCCCGGATCTTCGCCTGCAGGACCGTTTTATGGTCATGCAACCTAAAACAGATCTCAGTCCCTGGGTTCTCAATGTAAACCCCCAGGCCCACCCAACTGGCAGTTAGAAGGAATTCCATTTTAGGATCTCTTCAGTCGATCTGTATGGTTCAACGGTATGAACTAGAAGGCATCTTCCTTCTGTTTTTCCTGTGTTATCAAAATGGATGAAAACGTCTAAGAGAGTCAGATGGCAAACTGCGACCTAACCTTATATGGAAAGACACACAGACGAATAACCAAATCGCATCAGAAAGTAATTCTGAGTCAATTCATATATTGGGTTGACCAAAAAGTAATTGCGGATTTTTTAAAAGAAAGTAAATGCATTTTTAATAAAACTTAGAATGAACTTTAATCAAATATTCTTTTTTTACACTTTTTTTTCTAAAGCAAGCTAAAATTAACAGCTGATAACTGACAGAAGAAAGAATGCAATTACAGAGTCACATGCTGTGAAAAAATTTGTCAACGCCGACTATATGAAAAATCCGCAATTACTTTTTGGGCAACCCAATAATTATGAATGGTTCCATCTCTCTTCCTCATGGCAGTTACAAACAAATGTACTCACCTTTAATACTCTGTGGCACAATGGTAGTACACGGTTTAACATTTATTTTATGTCCCCTTTCTATTTTGCTGCATTGCAAACGAAATGATGCAGTAAATGTTCTACCTTCTTTTCTATAGTGGTGGGCAATACAAATTCAATGGCATTCATCAGCCTTTCGTAGAAAAAGCCAAGTACAATTTCGTTTATTTGCTGTAATTGCTTATTCATTTATTCAAAATGCTGTGCTCTTTATGGGATGTCTGTTCGTTTTGTTTTTTTTTTGTGTTCCTTTTTTTTATTCCCATCAACAAATGTTGTACATCAAAGTCATCATTCAGGGAAAGCTACAATTTGTCTAGCAATCTGTATTGCCTCCAGGGAACTGGTCACAGGATACGAATGGCCTTAGGACGGAGAAACACCACCACTGTTTTAACAATTTTCAGTTGTAATGTGCCAAATGGTTTTTGCTGGCTTTCGTTCATTTAATCTGCTTTTTGGAGATTTTCCTTTTCATTTGAATGATTATTTTATGCAACATACCACACTGAGAGCCCGACTCTGAGTGAAGGAAGTACTATAATAAGTTGATGTAATTTTGGCATTTTAAATCATGGGTTTTATGTTTGCCAGAAATTGAGACCAAGCTTTGAGATTCAAAGGAAAAAAATGGCCGTTTCATTTCTTCCTTTTGGCTCTCTAAAAAATGCTTGGAAAGAGTTTTTCTGTGAATCCAAACTAGACTAAAATTGGGAGATTACTTACAGAAAGTGTGGTGCAATATATTTGGACTATTCAATGATCGAAGACATTGGCGACGATGGAAATGGATAATGGTGTAGTGGGATTTATCAAAAATAGTTGTCCACTTCAAGAAGGAAGTAAAAACATTGGATAACCGGGAGATTATGCAAAAACTACTCCACAAAGAGGGGTTGCACTGTGGCACTCCCTTCGGACTCGGCTATAAAAAGGAGGTCCCTTATCCTTGAGCTTAAACTTCAATCATACAGCGCTCATTGATATGTGAGAAGTTTGCCTCTGTTTCTTATGGGAATATTTATGGACAAATTTGCATTTATGACGCAGAATGCATTGGTTCGAATACTGGCTAGAACATCAGAAAAATCATCAGCGGTCTTTATTGCCTCCTAATTTTGGCGACACTTGTGAGGTACTGTACCATTTGCTATGGCAGTCATGTATCAAACAAACAAAGAGGTGTTTCACTGCCGCACGCTATAAAAAGGAGGTCCCTTATCATGCGTCAAACATAAAAAGAGGTATTTTACTGCCGCACGCTATAAAAAGGAGGTCTCTTATCATTGATCTTTAACTTAAATGGGACAACACCCATTGATATGTGAGAAGTTTGCCCCTGTTCCTTAATGCAATCTTCGTGGTTATATTTTGTTAGAACACTAGACACAGCGTTAATACCCGATCCATAGATTTATTTATATTAGGAATAAAGCAGCCTGTATGGCGATGGAAAGTTTAGAGAAGAGAGATCGATGATCTACGGAATAATCGAGGAGACGAAAACTAGATTAGAAAAGTTTTCGGATTGGATAAACGACACTTGAGGTCGGTCATATACGAGAAATTCTTACATACGACACGGTTAGGAATTGACAGAATTTTGTAATTTCCAGCAGGTAGATCCAGTGGCTTTCTTTCAGAAGAGCATTTTGCCAGCCGCGATGCTGCACCCACAGGATTCCTGCTGGGCAAGCGAAATAGTTTCTGCCTTTCTACCATGGTCCCTATTATGTCTCTCTATCGCGTCAGGCTGAGTTTCCTCGGTCGATCTGTTCTTTTTTACAAGGGTTTGCTATATGGCAGCCTGTCGTGATGTATAAAGTCTTTCGAGAACAGGGACAACTTCAAGCTGAGAAAAAAGCCTACGTCGCTTTGGCAGGGGTATTTAAGATTACGTTAGCAGTTCCATTTAAGATAACATTACTCCAACTTCTTCCCTCCAGAGGCCTGTCTGAAGCTTCAGTGGTTTCACAACGGACTTAAACAGTCAAAGTGAGCCAATCTAATTTACCACTACTCCTGCTGGTTCGTGACTACTGTGGCCGCTCTAGAGGGTTTTGGAGGGTTTCTTGCCAGCTGATAGGGCGCTGTATTTCTGTACTCCATCAATGCGACCTATTAAGGCACGTTCCGAAGCACCCTAGGTATCTGCAAGGCTCCGCACGTAAAAGCTGTATTTATTACCCGATTCCGTTGAAATCTTAACAAGTAAAAAGGCGTTAAGTTCGGCCGGGCCGAACTTTGGATACCCACCACCTCGGGTATATATGTAAACCACCTTTCATCAAAATTCGGTGAAAATTTCATACCTTATACTCATATACCTCATACCGATCTGAACTATATACGACACGGATGTCGAAAAGCCGAACATAGGTCACTGTGTCAAATTTCAGTGAAATCGGATTATAAATGCGCCTTTTATGGGGCCAAGACTTTAAATCGAGATATCGGTCTACATGGCAGCTATATCCAAATCTGGACCGATTTGGGCCAAAAAGCATAAACATGTCGAAGAGCCTAACACTAAGCACTGTCCCAAATTTCGGCGAAATCGGACAATAAATGCCTCTTTTATGGGCCCTAACCTTAAATCCAGAGATCGGTCTATATGGCAGCTATATTCAAATCTGGACCGATCTGGGCAAAATTGAAGAAGGACGTCGAAGAGCCTAACCAAACTCACTGTCTCAAATTTCAGCGACATTGGACAATAAATACATCTTTTATGGTCCCAAAACCTAAAACCTAGATATCGGTCTATATGGCAGCTATATCCAAATCTGAACCGATCTGTGCGATATTGCAGAAGTATGTCAAGGGGCTTAACTTAACTCACTGTTCCAAATTTCGGGGACATCGGGCAATAAATGAGCATTTTATGGCCCAAAACCATAAATCAAGAAATCGGTCTATATGGCAGCTATATCCAAATTTCAACCGATCTGGACCAAATTGAAGAAATATGTTAAAGGGCCTAACACATCTCACTGTCCCGAATTTCATCAAAATCGGATAATAAATGTGGCTTTTATGGGCCTTAAACCCTAAATCGGAGGATCGGTCTGTATGGCTGCTATATCCAAATCTGGACCGACCTTCTGAGCCAAATTGACAAAGGATGTCGAAGGTCCTAACGAAACTCACTGTCCCAAATTTCAACAAAATCGGATAATAAATGTGGCTTTTATGGGCCTAAGACCCTAAATCGGCGGATCGGTCTATATGGGGGCTATATCAAGATATAGTCGATATAGCCCATCTTCGAACTTAACCTGCTTATGGACAAAAAAGAATCTGTGCAAAATTTCAGCTCAATATCTCTATTTTTAAAGACTGTAGCGTGATTTCAATAGACAGACGGACAGACGGACGGACATGGCTAGATCGTCTTAGATTTTTACGCTGATCAAGAATATATATACTTTATAGGGTCGGAAATGGATATTTCGATGTGTTGCAAACGGAATGACAAAATGAATATACCCCCATCCTTCGGTGGTGGGTATAAAAGTGAGTTATAATCTCACGCAAATATGGTCCAGATCGGACTATATTTAGATACAGCTGCCATATAGACCGATCTGCGATTTAGGGTCTTAAGCCCATAAAAGCCGCAATTATTATACGATACTTTTTTATTTGGATAAAGATCGACTTAAAACTTATTCCTGTGAGGGAAGAGAAAATCTTCATCACGGGCGTAGGCCGGTTAATTTCCCCCTCTTTGGAATGCAATATCCATACTTATTTAGAAGAATGTTGACTTTATTTTACTTCAGCTGGGCTGAAGATTTTCTTTTCCCTCACAGGCATTATAACAGGGTATTATAAGTTTGTGAATTTGTTTGCAACGCTTAGAAGGAGGATAGCTAGACCAATTGATAAGTATACCGATCGGCTTAGAATCACTTCCTAATCGATTTAGCTACATCCGTCAGTCCGCCGGTCTGTCTGTCTGTCCATATATTTTGTTTTGATAAAGTTACAAGTCGCATTTATTATTCGATTGTCATGAAATTTTGCACAATACTCTGTTTTGGCCCAAAGACGAACGCTTTTGATTTTGATCGAAATCGGTTCAGATTTAGATATAGCTCCCATATAAATCTTTCATTCGATATGGCTTTTTAAGGCTGTATAAGCCATAATTCTGGTCCGTAATCGGTTCAAATTTAGACATAGTACCCATATATATCTTTTTCCGGTATGGAGTTTTAAGGCTGTAGCAGCCATAATTTTGGTCCAATCTTTACCAATTTTGGCACGGGGTGCTTTATTTGTGTGTAGTGGAGTTTTAAGGATGTAGCAGCCACAATTTTGGTCCGATCTTTACCAAATTTGGCACGGCGTGCTTTATTTGTGTGCAAAATTTCATAAAAATCGGTTCAGATTTAAATATACCTCCCATATATATCTTTCATCCGATTTGGACTTTAAATACCCAAATTTGGCCACATTTCTACAAAATTTAGCGTGAGTTGTTTTATTTAAAGTCCCAATGCGAGTGCAAAATATCATATAAATTGGTCTAGATTAAGATATAGCTCCCATATATATCTTTTGTCCGATATGGTCTTTTAAGGCTTTAGAAGCCATTAATTTATTCCGATCTTAACAAGATGTAGTACGAGGTGTTTTATTTGGCGTCTTAATATGTGTACAAAATTTCATAAAATTCGATTTAGATTTAGATATAGGTCCACGATATATCTTTCATCCGAAATAGACTTTAGCCTGTAGAAATCACAATTTCCGTCCGATTTTGCATGAGACGTTTTATTTGACGTTCTAAGACGCAAAATTTCATTAAAATCGGTCCTGATTTAGATGCAGCTCCAATGTATATATTTTATCCGATATGGACTTTTAAGGCAGTAAACATTTGGTCACATTTCTATAATATAAGGCGTGAGATGTTCTATTTGACGTCCCAGTGGGTGTCATCAAAATTGGCACAGGTTTCGATATAACTCCCATACAATCTTTAATCCGATATTTCCTTCTAAGGATGTGGAAGTCCAAATTTGTCTGACTAGATTTCGAGATAAGTTCTACATATGAAAAGTACTATGGGTTGCCCAAAAAGTAATTGCGGATTTTTCATATAGTCGGCGTTGACAAATTTTTTCACAACTTGTGACTCTGTAATTGCATTCTTTCTTCTGTCTGTTATCAGCTGTTACTTTTAGCTTGCTTTAGAAAAAAAGTGTAAATAAAGTATATTTGATTAAATTCATTCTAAGTTTTATTAAAAATGCATTTACTTTCTTTTAAAAAATCCGCAATTACTTTTTGGGCAACCCAATGCATAAACTAGGTGGTGAAGGGTATTATATAGTCTGCTCCGCCCAACTTTTGCCTTTCCTTACTAGTCATAAAATGTTATTGTGCCCAAAAGACGGTCATACCGCACCAAAAGTGTGCAAAAACAACTAACATTGGCATCGTTTGGCCAATGTGACTTTTATTGTTTTAGGTGAAATAACGCTTCGCCCTGAAGCTACTGTCCCGCTATTGTCGGTATAATTGAAACACTAATTACCGTTTATATCTTGATCGACATAAAACTTTTAGAATCTAGTCATGGAAGTCCTTCCATCCGTCTGTCCTTTCGTCCATCTGTCCTTTCGTCCGTCTGTCCTTCCGTCCGTCTGTCCTTCCGTCCGTCTGTCCTTCCGTCCGTCTGTCCTTCCGTCCGTCTGTCTTCCGTCCGTCTGTCCTTCCCTCCATCTGTCCTTCCATCCGTCTGTCCTTCCCTCTGTCTGTCCTTCCATCCGTCTGTCCTTCCGTCCGGCTGTCCTTCCGTCCGTCTGTCCTTCCATCCGTCTGTCCTTCCGTCCGTCTGTCCTTCCGTCCGTCTGTCCTTCCGTCCGTCTGTCCTTCCGTCCTTCTATCCTTCCGCCCGTCTGTCCTCCCATCCGTATGTCCTTCCGTCCATCTGTCTTCCGTACGTCTGTCCTTCCTTCCATCTGTCCGTCCTTCCTTCCATCGGTCCGTCCTTTCTTCCGTCTGTCCTTCCGTCCGTTTGTCCTTCCGTACGTCTGTCCTTCCGTCCTTCCTTCCACCTGTCAGTCCTTCCTTCCATCTGTCCGTCCTTCCTTCCATCGGTCCGTCCTTTCTTCCTTCCGTCTGTCCTTCCGTCCGTCTTTCCTTCCGTCCGTCTGTCCTTCCGTCTTTCCTTCCATCCGTCTGTCCTTCCGTCCATCTGTCCGTCCGTCCGTCTGTCCTTCCATCCGTCTGTCCTTCCCTCCATCTGTCCTTCCGTCCGTCTGTCCTCCCATCCGTATGTCCTTCCGTACGTCTGTCCTTCCTTCCATCTGTCCGTCCTTCCTTCCATCGGTCCGTCCTTTCTTCCGTCTGTCCTTCCGTCCGTTTGTCCTTCCGTACGTCTGTCCTTCCTTCCACCTGTCCGTCCTTCCTTCCATCTGTCCGTCCTTCCTTCCATCGGTCCGTCCGTCTGTTCTTCCGTCTTTCCTTCCATCCGTCTGTCCTTCCGTCCGTCTGTCCGTCCGTCCGTCTGTCCTTCCATCCGTCTGTCCTTCCCTCCATCTGTCCTTCCGTCCGTCTGTCCTTCCCTTCGTCTGTTCTTCCCTCCGTCTGTCCTTCCGTCCGTCTGTCCTTCCATCCGTCTGTCCTTTCGTTCGTCTGCCCTTCCGTCCGACTGTCCTACCGTCCGACTGTCCTACCGTCCGACTGTCCTACCGTCCGACTGTCCTTCCCTCCGTCTGTCCTTCCGTCCGTCAGTCCTTCCTTCCATCTGTCCTTCCGTTCGTCTGTCCTTCCGTCCGACTGTCCTTCCGTCCGTCTGTCCTTCCATCCGTCTGTCCTTCCATCCGTCTGTCCTTCCGTCCGACAGTCCTTCAGTCCGTCCTTTCTTCCGTCTGTCCTTCCGTTCGTCAGTCCTTCCTTCCATCTGTCCGTCCTTTCTTCCGTCTGTCCGTCCTTGCTTCCGTCTTTCTGTCCTTCCTTCCGTCTTTCTTGTCTTCCGTCCGTCTGTTCGTCCTTCCTTTCGTCTCTCAGTCCTTTCTTCCATCTATCCGTTCTTCCTTCCATCTGTCCGTCCTTTCTTTCGTCTGTCCGTCATTTCTTCCGTCTGTCCTTCCTTCCATCTGTCCGTTCTTTCTTCCATCTATCCGTTCTTCCTTCCATCTGTCCGTCCTTCCTTCCGCCTGTCCGTCCTTCCTTCCATCTGTCCGTCCTTCCTTCTGTCTGTCCTACCATCTATCCTCTCTATCCTACCATCTATCCTCTCTGTTTGCCCTTCCATTTCCCTGTCCCCCCATCCTTTTGTCAGTCTGATGGTGGGTCTAGTTCTTATCATTGTCTCATTTGTTTCCAACTGATTATCACACTCTGAAATGTTTAAAACTTAGCCAAATCACAGATTACAGTTTTTCCATTGGTCTCCTAGCACCCAGAGAAGAGAGTTATCCTTGCCTGGTGCAATGATGGCCATATGCCAAAGATTGCTTTGTATTCATAGTTGTGTACCCAGGAAGGTGCTACTACCCATTGTGTCTATGGATATCTCGTAAAGATGGGAAAAGCACACATAATTTATCGCTACTTAATTTAATTCATTTGCGCCACGTCTGTATGTGCCAAAATGCCAAGCGATTGATATTTTCCTTAACATTTGATTTGGCTCGACTTAACTTTTGAACATTTCTGCCATGACTCTCAAGGAATAGGAGATGGTGGGAGTATGGGTTGTAGTGGTTTCTAATAAGTCCTATGGCCAAGTGAGGCTGTTTGCCAAACTCCTAAGTTCGATAATAATTCTATTGTACTTCGTCTAGGTGGTGATGCAAGCGAGTGTGGGCCTTTGGCGTCCTAAGTTTTGTGTGTGACATAGTACGTGTGTATTCCACTGCATGGGAGTGTGGGTGTATGGTGTGTATGGCTGTGTTTCAAAGTGTTTGTATTCACGGACAATCCTGCTTGAGTTGTCTTCCAATTGGACGTGATTCATTGCCAACTAATTGTTAAAACATGAGATATCAATTTAAAAGTCGTATTTTTTCGCTTTATTTAAATGTTGAAAGCTTTATGGCGTGATATTTGTAGTGGGAGTGTTGTTTCTTCCATCCTCCACCTATCCCCCCTTTCTTGCTGCTATGTGAAATTCAAACGTTTTTTTTTTTTTGTTTGAAGATTGGCTTATGACATGCAATGTGGTTTAAGGTTGATGTGGAAATTATTGACATTTTAAGTGATTGTGAGTATCTATCGCTTTAAGAATATTTTGAGTATGGTCTTTATTTCTTTTCGCTTTGATTTAAAATGTCCGTGAAACACGAAAACTATTGGCATTAAACAGCAGAAAGTTTCATTAACAAAGACATTGGCAAAATGTACGATTATACAGGGTGGCTGATGAATATTGCTACAATGATGAATATTGCTACATTTTTTTTTCGGTGTATGGAATACATTTTTCTTTTATTCATGTTAAATTAAATTATTAAATTAATTATTAAATTATTATTAATTAAATTAATTAATTAATTAATTAAATTAATTATTAAATTATTATTATTAAATAGAAAAAAAGTTATTACATTTTTTTTTGGTAGCGGCTTTCATCAGCCACCCTGTATAAGGCTAAATTCTTCGGATGAAATCGAGGTGATTAAAACAACGGATTTTTCCCTAAAATCGGATTTGGACCTTATGAAACAAATAGTCTTCGAAATATGTTTTTTTCTTACATTTTAATATGCTTAGCTGACGACCTGAGCTGCTTCAATATGTTAAAATCTTGTCCAATCTTGGTTCCTCCTACATTTCGAACAAAGATATCTGGTTGATTTTTTTTCATGGAGATATAGGCTGATGCAGATTGATGTGGGTTTTTATACCCACCACCGAAGGATGGGGGTATATTCATTTTGTCATTCCATTTGCAACACATCGAACTATCCATTTCCGACCCTATAAAGTATATATATTCTTGATCAGCGTAAAAATCTAAGACGATCTAGGCATGTCCGTCCGTCTGTCCGTCTGTCTGTTGAAATCACGCTACAGTCTTCAAAAATTGAGATATTGAGCTGAAATTTTGCACAGATTCTTTTTTTGTCCATAAGCAGGTTAAGTTCGAAGATGGGATATATCGGACTATATCTTCATATAGCCCCCATATAGACCGATCCGCCGATTTAGGGTCTTAGGCCCATAAAAGCCACATTTATTATCCGATTTTGCTGAAATTTGGAAAAGTGAGTTTTGTTAGGCCCTTCGACATCCTTCGTCAATTTGACTCAGATCGGTCCAGATTTGGATATAGCTGCCATATAGACCGACTCTCCGATTTAGGGTCTAAGGGTCATAAAAGCCACATTTTTTATCCGATTCCGCTGAAAGTCGGGACAGTGAGTTGTTTTAGGCCCTTCGACATCCTTTGTCAATTTGGCTCAGATCGGTTCAGATTTGAATATAGCTGCCATATAGACCGATCCTCCGATTTAGGGTCTTAAGCCCATAAAAACCACATTTATTATCCGATTTTGCTGAAATTTGGGACAGTGAGTTGTGTTAGGCCCTTCGACATCTTTCTTTAATTTTGCCTTGATCGGATCAGATTTGGATAAAGCTGCCATTAGACCAATCTCTCGATTTAAAGTTTTGGACCCTTAAATGGTGCATTTATTGTCCGATATCGCCGAAATTTGTGACAGCGAGTTAAGTTAAGCCCCTTGACAAACTTCAGCAATATGGCACAGATCGGTCCAGATTTGGATATAGCTGCCATATGGAATGATCTCTCAGTTTTAGGTTTTGAGGCCATAAAAAGCGCATTTATTATCCGATGGAGCCGAAATTTGAGACAGTGAGTTGTGTTAGGCCCTTCGACATCCTTCTTCAATTTTACTTAGATCGGTCCAGATTTGGTTATAGCTGTCATATAGACCCATCTCTCGATTTAAAGTTTTGGGCTCACAAAGGGCACATTTATTGTTCGATTTCGCCGAAATTTGGTATAGTGAGTTAGGGTAAGCCCCTTGACATACTTCTGCAATTTGGTCTAGATCGATTAAAATTTGCATATTGCTGCTATATAGACCGATATCTCGATTTAAAGTCTTGGCCCCAAAAAAGGCGCATTTATAATTCGATTTAACTGAAATTTGACACAGTGACTTATGTTAGGCTTTTCGACATCCATGCTGTATATGGTTCAGATCGGTTTATTTTTAGATATAGCTACTAAAAAGACTAATATTTTGTTATACACAACTGAACAATGACTTGTACTTATTAGTATTTGGTCCAAATCGGAACATATTTCGATATAACTGCTATGTGACATAAGGTATGCAATTTTCACCGGATTTGGCAATTTTCACCGGATATATACCCGAGGTGGTGGGTATCCAAAGTTCGGTCCGGCCGAACTTAACGCCTTTTTACTTGTTTTCAATATCAATAGCGTTCGTCCTTGAATCAAAAAAGTGATTTGTGCAAAATTTCATGACAATCCGACATCATATGCGACCTGTACCTTGATTACAAACACCTTGATTACAAACATGAACAGACAGACAGACATAGCTAGAGTGATTCGTCC
Organism: Stomoxys calcitrans; assembly: GCF_963082655.1. NCBI lineage: Eukaryota > Metazoa > Arthropoda > Insecta > Diptera > Muscidae > Stomoxys > Stomoxys calcitrans. Next base: position 203,088,422 of record NC_081553.1, read on the forward strand.
TTGAATCAAAAAAGTGATTTATGCAAAATTTCATGACAATCCGACATCATATGCGACCTGTACCTTGATTACAAACACCTTGATTAGAAACATGAACAGACAGACAGACATAGCTAGAGTGATTCTAAGCCGATCGGTTTACTTATCTATGGATCTAACTCTTCTCCTTATTAGCTTTGCATCAGACCTCGTCGATCCATAAATAGATACAACCCATATATAAATCGGGGCTTCCGTCAGACATCTTCAGTCCTTGCTACTCTTAAATTCTACACCATATCGCTGAAGTTTGGTAAATGAAGCACATTCATGCCATTAAAAATTTAGGCCAATTGGTACCTATATACAAAGGTCGATGAAATAATGTAAATCGATACTCAATTTGACTTGTTAAGCCCCTATAATCCTCAATTATTATAGGAATTGATTTTTTCAAATTAAATCACGCAATCGGTAATTTGATTAAAGCATTTTTTTAGCTGCATCCAAGTTTCGCTCCGTCCATGCATAGAACGCTCTTTATTATTTTAATTGAGCCCTGGTTTACTGAAATTTTCCACATGAATCCAATGAAATATGATTTCTCGCGTTGCTCCTTCAACAGCTAAAACTGTGTTACAAGCTCCATCAAAAATATTTCTATTGTACTTATCCATAACTATTCAAGTCGGGCAACAGTTGTTCCAAGAAGCCAACAAGAAAAAAATAAAATATTTTCCCAACAGCAGCTGCTACATGTGCGGACAGCACAACTCAAACTCACAAAACTTCTGGTAATGCAGAGCATTTTAATTTCGATACTTGTTTTTACAGAAAATCGCAGAAGGTTTCTCATGTGATGATATATGATCCAAAAAAGCAAAAAAAAACAGCAGAACATAGTTGGTCCTTTGAGCAAAGCTATTCATATCTAGCTGTTCATGTATGTGTTTGTGTGCAGAATCACATATATCATAGTCCGAAAAATGTTCATGTGGATGTACTTATCTCATTGCGTGTAAGTAAGTCTAATAATATTTGTGGGGGAGGAGTGGATCTAGTGTCCTGTCACGATTGTGACATGACTGTGGCACTTTTGTTTCATTTTATTAAAAATCTCCTAAAAAAAGAGGACTCCATGCGAAGACTATGTTCATACAACCGCCAACATGTCCATATGACATTTACTTCTGCTTAGTTTTTTTTTTTGCGATTTGCTAAATTACAGTCTTTCCCACCGGGGGCACTGTGAAGCGAGGAAAATATGAAAGAAGATTTTCTCCACGTTAAACTTTAAATCGCTTGAACTTTTATTAACAGAAACGTTGCACATGTGATATACTTGGAAATATTTTCTTATTTGTCATCCACTGTAGAGCTCCTCCCGCCCACTCAAGAAACACGAATGAAGTGACATTTAAAACCAACGAAACTAATGATTATTTTCTTAAATTTTAGCAGATTCCGGTTTTTGCTGCTTATTGGAACAAAGCAAGTGTGACTTTTTAGGGAACATAAGTGTGTACCGGTAGCATTGCTATTTGACTTAATATGAAATGTAAAATGTGATTTTTATACCCTCCACCATAAGATGGGGGGTATACTAATTTCGTCATTCTGTTTGTAACTACTCGAAATATTTGTCTGAGACCCCATAAAGTATATATATTCTTGATCGTCGTGACATTTTATGTCGATCTAGCCATGTCCGTCCGTCTGTCCGTCCGTCCGTCTGTCTGTCGAAAGCACGCAAACTTCCGAAGGAGTAAAGCTAGCCGCTTGAAATTTTGCACAAATACTTCTTATTAGTGTAGGTCGGTTGGTATTGTAAATGGGCCATATCGGTCCATGTTTTGATATAGCTGCCATATAAACCGATCTTGGGTCTTGACTTCTTGAGCCTCTAGAGTGCGCAATTCTTAACCGATTGGAATGAAATTTTGCACGACGTGTTTTCTTATGATATACAACAACTGTGCTAAGTATGGATCAAATCGGTTCATAACCTGATATAGCTGCCATATAAACCGATCTGGGGTCTTGACTTCTTGAGCCTCTAGAGTGCGCAATTCTTATCCGATTGGAATGAAATTTTGCACGACGTGTTTTGTTATTATACGCAACAACTGTGCTGAGTATGGTTTAAATCGGTTTATAACTTAATATAGCTGCCATATAAACCGATTTTGGGTCTTGAGTTCTTGAGCCTCTAGAGTGCGTAATTCTTATCCGATTGGGATGAAATTTTGCACGAAGTGTTTTGTTATGATATCCAACAACTGTGCCAAGTATGGTTCAAATCGGTCCATAACCTGATATAGCTGCCATATAAACCGATCTGGGGTCTTGACTTCTTGAGCCTCTAGTGTGCGCAATTCTTATCTGATTGGAATGAAATTGTGCACGACGTGTTTTGTTATGATATGCAACAACTGTGCCAAGTATGGTTCAAATCGGTTCATAACCTGATATAGCTGCCATATAAACCGATCTGGGATCTTGACTTTTTGAGCCTCTAGAGGTCGCAATTATTATCCGATTTGTCTGAAATTTTGTACGACGGATTCTCTCATGACCATCAACATATATGTTTATTATGGTCTGAATCGGTCTATAGCCCGATACAGCTCTCATATAAATCGATCTCTCTATTTTACTTCATGAGCCCCCAAAGGGCGCAATTCTTATTCGAATTGGCTGACATTTTACACAGGTCTCCAACATATAATTTAATTGTGGTCCAAACCGGACCATATCTTGTTATCGCTCTAATCTTTTCTTATATTCTTTTTTTGCCTAAGAAGAGATGACGGGAAAAGAACTCGACATATGCGATCCATGGTGGAGGGTATATAAGATTCGGCCCAGCCGAACTTAGCACGCTTTTACTTGTTTGTTATAGAGTGCTAAGTTGAGCCGGATCGAATCTAAGGAAACCAACCAGTATGAAATCTGCTAAAAACTTAACAGATACTGAACTAAGTTGAAGATACAATTGTACTTTTTTGTACCAAATTTTTGCCAAACCAGCCAAAAAGTAAAGCTTTTGGGAGCAGTCGTAGCCTAATCGGTAGATGGTTATCTAAGAGATTTATTTCAAAATAGAGCGCCATCTAGGGGCGCAAAATGTCAAATCGAGAGCTCGGTTTATAAGGGAGCTATGTCAAATTATAGACTGATTTGGACAATACTTATCATGGATGTTGGAATTCAATACATAGCAAAATTTCTGTCAAATCTGCCAACATTTGCAGATTCCAAGGTATCAAAACGTCAAATCGAGACATCATCCTTATCGGATAATAATTGCATCTTGTAGGAGCTCAAGAAGTCAAGTCGAAGGACTCATATATATCGGAGCAATATCCATTCGTCTTCAATTTCTGAAAGTCAATGTCGGTGGGAAAGACATTAGACGGAACTCCATTCCACCTACGAATGGTTCGGGCCTGTAATGCATGGTTCGGTCGACTGGCCAATCAAACACAAACGGATGTGAGTTCCTGGCAAGTCTTGTATTCTTGGTGAACATCCTAACGTCAGGGATAACAAGACGAATATCCCTGGAACACACGCCATGAAAATAACGATAGAGCAATAGAACGCTACCCACATTCCGACGATGTTCAAGAGAAGCAATAGAGTTGGATACTCTACTCTCCCCAATCAATACCATCGCTCTCAGTTGAACCCGTTAAAGTAGCTCCAACGATGATTTTGGAGCTCTTGCCTATATATGAAAGTTATATTCCATCCTCGACCTGATGTAGGTAGTGAAGATATTGAGAAGATCAGAAGAGGTAAAATATTTCTTGCACCGCTTAAGAAAGCCCAAACACTTGAATGCTTCTTTCGACACTTCGAATACGTGTTTTGACCAAAGGACATCACATTGTATCTTCATGCCCAGAACATCAAAAGCTTCCGACTGCTCAATATCCATACCGTCGATAGATATCGACGATTGTAGTGGGTCAGTGAATCGCTTGTGACACAAGAAACAGCACTGCGTCTTATGTACGTTAAAGTCTGCTGTGTTCATTCTACCCCACTCGGAAATGGCAAACTTATCCTGGGAGGGCGTCTCATCCATAATGAGCCTCCTGTTCACATTTTCTTGAGGACGGGGCCTATGGTCGAATGAATATGAATGACACAGACAACTGTCATCGGCAAATATTCGAAGTCTGACCCAATAGATCGTCAATGGAAATAAAAAAAGGGAAGGGGAAAGGACAGAGCCTTGAGGCACACCAGCGGTCAATGTATACTTATCCTATGAGAACCCATCTGTAACAACTCATATAGTGCGAGAAAGCTCGATATAAATCGAACGAAGTTATTACCGACTCCAAAAGCGACAAGCTTTGATTAAAGTGCACTTTGGCAGACCCTATCAAATGCCTTGGAGATATCCAGAGCCACGACCTTATTCTCACCAAACTGGTGGATAGACCGACTCCATCTTTCCGAAAAAAAGTAGGTCTCCCGTAGAGCGATTTCTGCAGAACCCATACTGTATATCGCTAAGAAGGCCATTGGACTCTAAGTAGATGTCAAGATGATGGTTAACCATAACCTCCATAACCTTGGAGATCGCGGAGCATATCGCAATTGGCCGCAATTGGCCGCAGTGTTTTTCGCCCCACCTTTTTTTTGGGGATGGGCTGAACGTTTGCAACCTTCCATCGCGGCGGGAAAACTCCCGCACGGTAAGCAAGGTTGAAAAGTTTGCGTAATGGACGAGCAAGCATGGAAGAAAACTTACAAAGGACAAGTGTTGATATACCGTCCGGGTCGGAGATTTATTAAAGTCGAGATCCGTGTGCGAAAGAATATCTGAGGCATCGAACTAGGTACGCTATCAATCACAGGGAGAGGTTAATAGCTTAACGGCAAGGAAGAATTTCATGCAAACATTTCAGCCAGTAGATTAGCCTTATCAACCGGGTCAGTGAATACCTGATCATCCCTATCAAGAGTTGGGATTGCCGATGGGTTGCCCATTACTCTTTTTACGAATGACTAAAAGATCTTGCTTCCCCTCGGAGAAGCAATAACTTTGCACGAAGACGCTGTTCGTAAAGAAATTTTTCGTGTGTAAGTACTCTGAAACACGAAGTTTTCGTCTGTTGGCGCAAAATTTCGGTATTGGCATTTTTGTCCAGACGCCAAGTTCTAAATGTATCCATTTTTGATCTGACAGCATCTCTGCGAAGGTAAGAATAGGTTAAGAGTGTTATGCTGGTGCCCTTCAACACATGAAATGTGTGTTGCTTTATTCACTAGTTGCATCAGGCCATTCTACGCGCTGATTAGCTCGGCGTATTGACCCTGTGGAGTCGTATGGCCCAAATGGGAACGCCAAGAGGAGTTGTGGACATTGAAATCGCCAGCAACATTGATTTCACTGTCCGGAAAATGTTCTAAGATTGCAGTAGTTGAGTCAGAAAGGGAGTCAAAGCCTCTTAAAGAAACCTCCCTTTCCGAGTTGGTACTTTTATATATAAATACGAAGTAAAGTACGTGTGTTCCAATCCTAAATTGAACCCAAATGAAATTAAATTCCGGATCTTGTGAGCCCAAGTGTTGCTGCCTATGGAACACTATATCAATACGTATATATAGCACAAGGCCTCTGTGGGAGATGAAAAGAGATAGAGTGTGATACCCTGGAATGTGAAAATCCTGTGAACATGGGAATATACCGCGAAAAAGTTTGAACGTAACCCTCGTATGTTGGCAGAATGTAATCTAAGCTCACCAAACATTGTGCCAATCAGAAATATTAAACGTTATCAGTGTGTACAGTGTATTCAAACCTGTTCTCTTATCGCCATGAATACCTCTACTGCTTAGTGTTATGCCTTCTGTATTCGTTCAACAGCTATCATGATTTCCAAAAAACGGAGGACAGACCAATGAACATGGCTAGATCGACTTAGAATATCAAGACGATCAAAATCTTATATATTGTACTTTATGGCACCCCCACATCAGTATTGCAAATTTCCCTACTAACACTTCATTAAGGAACACGGGAAAACTTCTCACATATAAATGAAAGCTGTCCGTTTCAAGTTTAAGCTCAATCATCAGTTCGACCAGCGACCCACATTTGGCGATACATTTTTATATGGCATTCACATAGAGAAGTTAGATTGCTGATATCAGCAAAACTTGTCTACTGGTTTGATATTAATTTTTTTTTTTTTTAAATTTTGGAAGAAACCGTACCAAGTTTTGTATGACATCCACCATATGATGGGGGTCTACTAATTTCGTTATTCCCTTTGTAACACACCGAAATATTGATCCGAGACCCAACAAAGTATATATATTCTTGATCGTCTTGACATTCTTAGACGGTTTTGTCACGTCCGTCCGCTAGTCTGTCAAAAGCACACTAACTTTTGAAGGAATAAAGCTAGGCGGTTGAAATTTTGAACAAATACTTTCTGTTAGTGTCTACGGACACTGTATTATCCTTGATACAATATCCGATGTTCCAGGCAGTGTTGATTACACCCTACCTGAGCCTCTTTTTGATAAAAAAATACTGTACCACTGTTCCTGACAGAACCGATTGGAACTATGATATCCCTGGTAAGAGAAGCTACATAGACTTCTATATGGATGGCTCCAAACAAAACGACATTGTGGGCTTTGGGGTGTATTCTAAAGATCTAGAACTGGTCATATCGAGAAGGTTACCCGACCACTGCAGTCTGCATCAAGCAGAGATCCTTGCAATTAAGGAGGTAGAATTGCTAAGATATGATGTCATTACGGCGTTTGGCATAAATATCTTCTCAGACAGCCAGGCAGCCATTAAATCCCTAGAGAACGTATTTTTGAACAGAAAATCCACCATCGACAGACTCGGATCTCTCGACTCGATGGCTGAACAGTCAAAATTCGCCTGTTCTGGGTGCCGGGCCACAGTTATATCCCAGGGAATTCTAAAGCGGACGAGCTTGCGAGACTAGACATGTCCGTCCGTCTGTCCGCCTGTCGGTTGAAATCACGCTACACACTTTAAAAATAGAGGCGTGGAGCCGAAACTTTGCACAGATTCTTTTTTTGTCCATAAGCAGGTTAAGTTCGAAGATGGGCTATATCGGACTATATCTTGATATAGCCCCCATATAGACCGATCCGCCGATTTAGGGTCTTAGGCCAATAAAGGCCACATTTATTATCCGATTGTGTTGAAATTTGGGACAGTGAGTTGTGTTAGGCCCTTCGACATCCTTCGTCAATTTGGCTCAGATCGGTCCAGATTTGGATATAGCTGCCATATAGACCGATCCTCCGATTTAAGGTCTTAGGCCCATAAAAGCCACAGTTATTATCCAATTTTTCTGAAATTCGGGACAGTGAGTTGTGTTAGGCCCTTCCACATCTTTCTTTAATTTTGCCTTGATCGGATCAGATTTGGATAAAGCTGCCATTAGACCAATCTCTCGATTTAAGGTTTTGGACCCTTAAAAGTCGCATTTATTGTCCGATATCGCCGAAATTTGTGACAGCGAGTTAAGTTAAGCCCCTTGACAAACTTCTGTAATATGGCACAGATAGGTCCAGATTTGGATATAGCTGCCATATGGAATGATCTCTCGGTTTTAGGTTTTGAGGCCATAAAAAGCGCATTTATTATCCGATGTAGCCGAAATTTGGGACAGTGAGTTGTGTTAGGCCCTTCGACATCCTTCTTCAATTTTACTTAGATCGGTCCAGATTTGGTTATAGCTGTGATATAGACCCATCTCTCGATTTAATGTTTTGGGCTCACAAAAGGCACATTTATTGTTCGATTTCGCCGAAATTTGGTATAGTGAGTTAGGGTAAGCCCCTTGACGTACTTCTGCAATTTGGTCTAGATCGATTAAAATTTGCATATTGCTGCCATATAGACCGATATCTCGATTTAAAGTCGTGGCCCCAAACTTAACTGAAATTTAGCACAGTGACTTATGTTAGGCTTTTCGACATCCATGTTGTATATGGTTCAGATCGGTTTACTTTTAGATATAGCTACTAAAAAGACTAATATTTTGTTATACACAATTGAACAATGACTTGTACTTATTAGTATTTGGTACATATCGGAACATATTTCGATATAACTGCTATGGGACATAAGGTATGCAATTTTCACCGGATTTGGCAAATTTCACCGGATTTGGCAATTTTCACCGGATATATACCCGAGGTGGTGGGTATCCAAAGTTCGGTCCGGCCGAACTTAACCTGCCTTTTTACTTGTTTTCAATATCAATAGCGTTCGTCCTTGAATCAAAAAAGTGATTTGTGCAAAATTTCATGACAATCCGACATCATATGCGACCTGTACCTTGATTACAAACACCTTGATTATAAACATGAACAGACAGACAGACATAGCTAGAGTGATTCGTCCTTGAATCAAAAAAGTTATTTATGCAAAATTTCATGACAATCCGACATCATATGCGACCTGTACCTTGATTACAAACACCTTGATTACAAACACCTTGATTACAAACATGAACAGACAGACAGACATAGCTATAGTGATTCTAAGCCGATCGGTTTACTTATCTATGGATCTAACTCTTCTCCTTATTAGCTTTGCATCAGACCTCGTCGATCCATAAATAGATACAACCCATACATAAATCGGGGCTTCCGTCAGTGCTTGCTACTCTTAAATTCTACACCATATCGCTGAAGTTTGGTAAATGAAGCACATTCATGCCATTAAAAATTTAGGCCAATTGGTACCTATATACAAAGGTCGATGAAATAATGTAAATCGATACTCAATTATTATAGGAATTGATTTTTTCAAATTAAATCACGCAATTGGTAATTTGATTAAAGCATTTTTTTAGCTGAATCCATGTTTCTCTCCGTCCATACATAGAACGCTCTTTATTCATTTAATTGAGCCCTTGTTTACTGAAATTTTCCACATGAATCCAATGAAATATGATTTCTCGCGTTGCTCCTTCAACAGCTAAAACTGTGTTACAAGCTCCATCAAAAATATTTCTATTGTACTTATCCATAACTATTCAAGTCGGGCAACAGTTGTTCCAAGAAGCCAACAAGAAAAAAATAAAATATTTTCCCAACAGCAGCTGCTACATGTGCGGACAGCACAACTCAAGCTCACAAAACTTCTGGTAATGCAGAGCATTTTAATTTCGATACTTGTTTTTACAGAAAATCGCAGAAGGTTTCTCATGTGATGATATATGATCCAAAAAAGCAAAATAAACAGCAGAATATAGTTGGTCCTTTGAGCAAAGCAATTCATATCTAGCTGTTCATGTATGTGTTTGTGTGCAGAATCACATATATCATAGTCCGAAAAATTTCCATGTGGATGTACTTATCTCATTGCGTGTAAGTAAGTCTAATAATATTTGTGGGGGAGGAGTGGATCTAGTGTCCTGTCACGATTGTGACATGACTGTGGCACTTTTGTTTCATTTTATTAAAAATCTCCTAAAAAAAGAGGACTCCATGCGAAGACTATGTTCATACAACCGCCAACATGTCCATATGACATTTACTTTTGCTTAGTTTTTTTTAGCGATTTGCTAAATTACAGTCTTCCCCACCGGGGGCACTGTGAAACGAGGAAAATATGAAAGAAGATTTTCTCCATGTTGAACTTTAAAACGCTTGAACTTTTACTAACAGAAACTTTGCACATGTGATATACTTGGAAATATTTTCTTATTTGTCATCCACTGTAGAGCTCCTCCCGCCCACTCAAGAAACACGAATGAAGTGACATTTAAAACCAACGAAACTAATGATTATTTTCTTAAATTTTAGCAGATTCCGGTTTTTGCTGCTTATTGGAACAAAGCAAGTGTGACTTTTTAGCGAACATAAGTGTGTACCGGTAGCATTGCTATTCGACTTAATATGAAATGTAAAATGTGATTTTTTGTTATAGAGTGCTAAGTTCAGCCACATCGAATCTAAGGAAACCAACCAGTATGAAATCTGCTAAAAAATTAACAGATACTGAACTAAGTTGAAGATACAATTGTACTTTTTTGTACCAAATTTTTGCCAAACCAGCCAAAAAGAAAAGCTTTTAGGAGCAGTCGTAGCCTAATCGGTAGATGGTTATCTAAGAGGTTTATTTCAAATTGATCATCGTAAAAATCTAAGACGATCTAGACATGTTCGTCCGTCTGTCTGTTGAAATCACGCTACAGTCTTCAAAAATAGAGATATTGAGCTGAAACTTTGCACAGATTCTTTTTTGTCCATAAGCAGGTTAAGTTCGAAGATGGGCTATATCGGACTATATCTTGATATAGCCCCCAAATAGACCGATCCGCCGATTTAGGGTCTTAGGCCAATAAAAGCAACATTTATTATCCGATTCTCCTGAAATTTGGGACGGTGAGTTGTGTTAGGCCCTTCGACATCCTTCGCCAATTTTGCTCAGATCGGTCCAGATTTGGATACAGCTGCCATATAGACCGATCCTCCGATTTAGGGTCTTAGGCCCATAAAAGCTAAATTTATTATCCGATTTTGTTGAAATTTGGGACTGTGAGTTGTGTAAGGCCTTTCGACATCCTTCGTCAATTTGGCTCAGATCGATCCAGATAAGGATATAGCTGCCATATAGACCGATCCTCCGATTTATGGTCTTAGGTCCATAAATGGCGCATTTATTTTCCGATGTCGCCAAGATTTGGGATAGTGAGTTACCTTAACCCCCTTGATATACTTGTGCATTATGGCACAGATCGGTCTAGATTTGGATATAGCTGCCATATAGACCGATCTCTTGGTTTTAGCTTTTGTGGCCATAAAAATCGCATTTAATGTCCGATGTCGCCGCAATTTGGGACAGAAATTTATTTTAAACCCCTCCACATATTTCTGTAATTTGGTCTAGATCAATCAAGATTTGCATATAGCTGCCATATAGACCGATATCTCGATTTAAAGTCTTGGCCCCACAAAAGGAGCATTTATAATCCGATTTAACTGAAATTTGAGACATTGACCTAATATAGGCTTTTCAACATCCATGTTGTATATGATTCATTTCGGTTTCTTTTTAGAAAAAGCTACTAAAATGACCAATATTTTGTTATACACAATTGAAAAATGACTTGTACTAATTAGTATTTGGTCCAAATCGGATCATATTTCGATATAACTGCTATGGGACACAAGGTATGCAATTTTCACCGGATTTTAATGAAAGCTGATTTATACATATATACTCAAGGTGGTGGGTATCCATAGTTCAGCCCGGCCGAACTTAACGCCTTTTTACTTGTTGATATTCGTCTTAAATTTCTGAAAGTCAATGTCGGTGAGAAAGACATTAGCCGGAACTCGATTCCACATACGAATGGTTCGGGCGAAAAATGAATTTTCTCGGCAATGCATGGTTCGGTCGACTGGCCAATCAAATACAAACGGATGTGAGTTCCTGGAAAGTCTTGTATTCCTGATGAATATCCTAACGTCAGGGATAAGTCTGCTCTGTTAATTCTACCCCACTCGGAAATGTCCAACTTATCCTGGGAGAGCGTCTCATCCATAAAGCGCCTCCTGTCCACAATTGCTTGAGGACTGGGCCTATTGTTGAATGAAAATGAATGATACAGAAATCTGTCATCGGCAAATAAGTAGACTGGAATCGAAGTATGCATAAAGTGTTCTAATATGGCTTCCTACAATTGTGTTTAGTATTGTCTAAATCGGTTCACAACCTGATATAGCTCCCATATAAACCGATCTCCCGATTGTATTTCTTGAGCCTCTAGAGGGCTCAATTCTTCTTCGATTTGGCTGAATTTTATTACAAAAACTTCCACTATGGTCTCCAATATCCAAACTAAGTATGGCTCCAATAGAATAGCAATTCTTATCTATTATCCTTTGTTTACCTATAGAGAGGTACTAGGCAAAGAAGAATCCCATGGCAGCCGGTTGTACGTACCAGATTGACGCGATGTACTACACACTACACACTGCTACAACACAACAAACGGTCAAATAACTTGACAAATGCGATTCATGGTGGAGGATATAAAAGATTCGGCCCGGCCGAACTAAGGAGTAAAGCCAAACAAATACTTCTTACTAGCGTTGGTCGATTGGGATTGCAAATGGGCCAAAATGGTCCATGTTTTGAAATAGCTGCAATACAAATGTTCTTGGTTTTTGATTTCTTGAACTTCTAGGTGATTGGGGTATCTAAAACGAAAACAAATGCCGCGATCGGTTCATATAGGGGCTATATTTATAAATGGACCTTACTGGTATTTTTTCCCCATATTAGATATTAATTAAAATTGTTATGCAAAAACTGAAAGCAAATGCTATTTGAGTATTTCAATATAATTTGTTAAGCTAGTTGTTTGTATATATATACATGCATGCTTTTGCTTACAAATTTCTTTCAAATATAATTCCTCTACATATCAAGTTGTCACTCCACAAACATCACAGATAATAAATCTTTATTCCGCAAACAGCTCTAAAAAACCAAGCAACAGAAAATCCAGAAGATACCAAAGAAGCAATCAAGTAAGTTGCACTGCACACCGAGCATTCGCAATCCAAACGGAAGGACTTCTGAACAAAAAGTGTCATTCTTACACACACCCATGGAACAGTACACATCGAATAGACACTCACACATGTGTCACAGAAAAATGAAAAATTACCCATAATGAACATGTACACAATACCGAAACTACGGAAATGGCAAGAAATACAAATAAACAGACTCCAAGTGCATTAGAACAAAGTAAATATATTATTTTTTATTTATATACAATTTTTTTTTTTTCATTTTATATATAATCGTGTGTGAAGTGGGGCCAGAGGAAGTAATGAGTCTTCTAATAAAGCATAGAAGGAAAAAGGTAAAGGTATTCACTATTTATGAAATACAATAGTTTGAAAGACATATTAAGAGTATATTGATGAGAAGTGGTATTATACAGAAGACAAACACATCCAGGGCATTGTCTGTTAAACAGCATGTACACACACAAGCACGTCGGAAATGGAAACAGGTAGACACTTCGGACTTTACACACCTTACACCATAAGTGTTTTCTAATGCTATTTAAAGCCGATTTATCAACTATGATCACAAAAAAAAAAGAATTATAAAGCAGGCAATACCCAAACTTGGAGTGATGTGTATGAATTTTGTCCGAACAAACTGTTTCAAGTTGAAAATGACGGGTAGGAACTACTAATTTAATGAGCTTCCTGAGATGACCTATCACATGTTGATCTGATTTGTGCTTATGACAGCTATATCAAAATAAAACCCAATTCATGGTGCATTTGCCATACATGTCGAGGGTTCCTTTTTAATTCATTGTTGCAAATATCCATAAAATTGGAACTACAAGACGCTATTCAAAACCCACAACTAATAGCCACCGTTAAAGTCCAAAATATATTGGGTTGCCCAAAAAGTAATTGCGGATTTTTTCAAAGAAAGTAAATGCGTTTTTAATAAAACTTAAACTTAAAACTTAGAATGAAATAATTTTCAAGCACCTCGATCTTCTGCGTTTCATCTCCAATTACTGTCACATAGTTTCGAGATGTCCTTTTTGACTTGATCTTTCCATTGTGTTTTACATTGTTTACTTTCGAAGGAGTTTTCGCTGGAGCTTTTTAATCCATTCGGTCAACATCACATAGCTAAAGCAATCGTTGTATTTTGATGAGCTTAACTAAGATAATGTCTTCATACAGCTCAAAGCAAACTGGTCCAAAAAAGAACGTTCTTTCAAAAACTCCAAGTACTACCTCATCTACCTCCACTCATACCAATTTTTCGGTACTATTTAACAAAATGGGTAGTGTCAGTATGTTTAAAGTAATTTTCGTGGCAATGCCGAGTTGGATGGAATTTCAAACTATTTCAAGTGATAGTTTCCAACTTCTATATATACCTATCACCATAGGATGATGGTGTACTAATCTAATCATTCCGTTTGTAACACTTCGAAATATCCATTTGCGACCCCATAAAGTGTGCATATTTTTGATGGTATTGACATTCAAAGTCGATCTAGTCATGTCCGTCCGTCTGTAAAAATCACTATACTGTCAAACTAATGAAGTCATCCGATTGAAACCTCGCACAAATCCATCCTATTGATGTATTGTAGGTTGATGGGGAATGCAAATGGACTATAATGATTGAGATTTGGATACAAATGCAAATTTTGCCCATGAATATTCCATTAAGGAACTGGGGCAAACTTGTCACATATCAATGAGTGCAGTCCGATTCAAATTTAAGCTCAATGATAAGGGGCCTCTTTTTTATAGCCGAGTCCGTACGGCGTGCCGCAGTGCGACAACTTTTTGGAGGGAAGTTTTACAATATATAGTACCTCGCAAATGTTGCACCATTAGGAGGGGAAAACACCGGCTGAAATTGAGCCCCTGGAAGTCAGAATAGTTGTTATGACCAAACCGGAACAAAACCTACCAAATGTTCTACAAGGCAAAATGCGGTACATATATATTTTTATACCCACCACCAAACAGTTAACCATTTTTCAATTTCACTCGGAACACATCAAATTATACGTTTTCAACGAAGTACTAGATCGTCGTTATTCATATACGATCTAGACATGTTCTTCCGTCTGTTAGTTGCAATCACTCCATAGCCTTACGTTTAATGATGGCCTATATCTTCGTATAGCACTCTTTGTGACGATCTCTCGATAGGAAATCTTGAGTTTACAAAGTCGCATTAATGCCCCGATGGCAATGAACATCCGTGCCGAGTCTGATTTCACTGAAATTAGACACAGTGAGTTGCACTAAGCCTCCCGTCATACGACCCAAATATGGTCTACATCGTACTTTATTTAGACATATCTGCCATATAGACCTATCTTCCGAAAACTTGAGGTAATGAGTTGTTTAATGCTTCTTGTCGTCTGACCAAAATATGGTCCAGATCGGAGCATATTTAGATATAGCTGCCATATAGGCCGAGATAGAGTCTAAAGCCCGAAAATACCCATATATTATCCGATTAAGCTGGAAATTGTAAAATCCGTCTAGGATGTCGGGACGCTGAACGCCAGGGTTCGAATCCTGACGAGAACATTGGAAACGTTTTCACCAGTGGTTATCCCCTCCTAACGCTGGCAACCTATGTGAGGTACTATATCATTTGGTATGGCAGCCGTGTAACAACTTCTCCGCAAAGAGGTGTCGCACTGCCGTACGCCGTTCGGACTCGGCAGTAAAAAGGAGGCCCCATATCATTGAGCTTAAACTTGATTATGAGACGTTTGCCCGTTCGTCTGTCTGTCGAAAGCACGCAAACTTTCGAAGGAGTAAAGCTAGCCGCTTGAAATCTTGCACAAATACTTCTTATTAGTGTAGGTCGGTTGGGATTGTAAATGGGCCATATAGGTCCATGTTTTGATGTAGCTGCCATATAAACCGATCTTGGGTCTTGACTTCTTGAGCCTCTAGAGGGCGCAATTCTTATCCGATTCGAATGAAATTTTTCACGATGTGTTTCGCTATGATATTGGACAAATGTGTTAAGTATGGTTCAAATCGGTTCATAGCCTGATGCAGCTGCCATTAAAATCGATCATGGGTCTTGACTTCTTGAGCCTCTAGAGGGCCCAATTCTTATCCGATTCGAATGAAATTTTGCACGACGTATTTTGTTATAATATCCAACAACTGTGCCAAGTATGGTTCAAATCGGTTCATAACCTGATATAGCTGCCATATAACCCTATTTTGGGTCTTGACTTCTTGAGCTTTTAGAACGCGCAATTCTTATCCGATTTGGGTGTAATTTTGCACGTCGTGTTTTGGTATCACTGCCAACATTTGTGCGAAGTATGGTCCAAATCGGTCCATAACCTGGTATAGGTGCCATATAAAACGATCTTGGATCTTGACTTCTTGAGCCGATAGAGGGCGCAATTATCATCCGATTTGGCTAAAATTTTGCGTGAGGTGTTTTGATATGACTTTCAAAAACTGTGATGAATATGGCGCGAATCGTTACATAACCTGATATGGCTGCCATATAAACCGAACTGGGATCTTGACTTCTTGAGCCTCTAGAGGGCGCAATTCTTTTCCGATTGGAATGAAATTTCGCATGATGTGTTCCGCTGTGATATCCAACAACTGTGTCAAGTATGGTTCAAATCGGTCCATAACCTGATATAGCTGCCATATAAACCGATCTTGGGTCTTGACTTCTTGAGTCACTAGAGGGCGCAGTTCTTAACCAATTTGAATAAAATTTTGCGATATAAACCGATCTTGGGACTTGACTTCTTGAGCCTCTAGAGGGCGCAATTCTTTTCCGTTTTGGAAGAATTTTTGTACAACGGTTTCTCTCGTGACCTTCAACATACGTGGTCTGATATGGTCTGAATCAATCAATGGCTTGATACTGCTCCCATATAAACCAATCTCCTGATTTTGCTTCTTGAGACCCTACTAGGCTCAATCTTATCCGAATGAACTGAAATATTACACAATGACTTCTACATTGTTCAGCATTCATTTATGGTCCGATTCGGACTATAACTTGATATAGCTCCAGTAGCATAACAGTTCTTATTCAATATCCTTTGTTTGCTTTGAAAGAGATACCGCACATAGAACTCGGCAAATGCGATCCATGGTACAGGGTATAAAAGATTCGGCCCCGCCGAACTTAGCACGTTCTTTCTTGTTTATTTTTGTTAAAGACAAAATTCTGTTAATACACCCACGGCTGGGAAGCCCTTAAAGTTCTCGTATAATGCTCTAATTAGTTTATTGTCATCTATTTAAATCTGATTTAAAAGTTGATGATATTTTCTTAAATTCTTAATTGAGCGGATTAAAAGCCAAATGTTTGTAAGGCACATAATGCAAAAAATATATCCTTAATGACTGCAATGTGTTCAAAGTTATTAAATTAGTTAAACGATGCATAAGAAACGCAAATCTTTATGCCTTGCATCATTTAAGTGTATATAGAATCATTAAATATATAAAAATGTTATATGCAATCACCTTAAAGAGATAAAAACATAAGCAATTATTTTTAATACGTATAAGCAAACGTTATAATATGTAGGTATAAATAATATTAACAATATATATATGAGGTATTTCAGTTTGGTTGGCTTTATGAAAGCAGTTTTATACAGGTAAACAATTAACAAACGAAAAAATCTAAAAATTCTTGGTAGTGAGATTTCTGGAAACCTTTATAGTGTCTTGTTGCATTTGATAATTTCCATTTTTATACCCACCACTAAAGGATGGGGGGAATACTTATCCAGTCCCTCCTTTTCTTACATCTCGAAATGTTGATCTAAGACCCTACAAACTTAATATGTTGTTGGTAGTCTTGACATTGCAAAGTCGATCTAGCCAGGTCCGTCCGTCCATCTGTCGAAATCACGATTGCGTTCGAACGAATGCATAACCGCTTGAAATTTTGCACCGATTCTTTTTATCGATGTAAATTGTTGTTGTTGTAGCAGTGTATTATGCACTGAGGCGGCAGCTACAATTTTCGTCCGATCTGGCTGAAATTTGGCATAAAGATATTTCTGTGTCAAGTATTATCGGAATCGGTCTATAATTTGGTAAAGCCCCGATATTGGATATAGCCTCAATATAAACCGATTCCCCGGTTTTGAGTTCTTGAGGCCGATTTGTGTCGTGTTCTATGATTTCCAGAAACCGTGTCAATTACAATCTGAATCGGTACATAAATTGATGTAGCCCCCCGTATAAACCAATGTCCTGTTTTGACGTCTTGATCCCCTAAAAGCCTCCACTATCGACCTACTTGGCTAATATTTGGTAAAAAGATATGTGTGTATAAATTCTAGTATCCATGTAAAGTAAGATCCAAATCGGTCTATATACTGATTTAGCTCCATATAAACCGATTTCCGGATTTGACTTCTTGAGCTGCCAGAAGCCTCAATTTTCATCCAGATCGGCTGAATTTTGACAAAACGACTTGGGCATTGTCTTCCAGTAATCGTGTCAAGTACGATCTAAATCGGTGTGTAAATTGATGTAGCTGCCATATAAACCGATCCCCGGATTTGACTACTTACGACCCTAAAAGCCTCAATTTTCACCCGATTTGGCTGAAATGTGGCAAAAAGACTTGCGCTATGACTTCCGGTATCCGTGTCAAGTTCGATTCGAATCGGTCTTCAAATTGATATAGCCCCCATAACCGATCCCTGGATTTGACTTCTTGAGTCACAGAAGCCTAAATTTTCATCCGATTTAGATGAAATTTGGCAGAGAAATTTATTCTATGACTTTCTGTAGCAGTATCAAGTATCTCCGGATTGGACCTTTAGAAGCTTCAATGTTCTTCCAATTTGGCTGAAATATGGCCCAAAGACTTCTATTCTGACTTGCAACATCCGCTAAGAATGATCCGAATCGGTCAATAAACTAATATAACCCCTATGTAAACCGATTTCCGGATTTGACTTCTTGAGCTTCTAGATGCCTTAATTTTCAAATCAGATAAGAAATGCGCCCTATGGCGTCTCAAGAAGTAAAATTGGGAGATCGGTTTCTATGGGAGCTATATCAGGTTATGAACCGATTTAGACCATAGTTGGCACCTGTGTTAAAGGTCATAGGTGAAGTCGTTGCTAAAAACTTCAGATAAATCAGATAAGAATTGCATCTTCTAGAGGCTCAAGTTCCTAGACCGGTTTATATGGAAGCTTTATCAGGTTATGAATCGATTTACCCATACTTAACAAAGATGTTGAAAGTTAAAACAAAAATTAAAAATTTAAGCCAAAACGAATAATAATTGCGCCCTCTAAAGGCTCAAGAAATCAAGATCGAAGGTCGGTTTATATGGCAGCTAAATAAAACAATGGACCGATATGCACTTAATATGGTTCACATCTGACCATATTTAGATATAGCTGTCATATAGACCGATCTGACGATTTCGGGCCTTAAACCCATAATAGCATTGGATGGGGGTATACTAATCTAGTCATTCCGTTTGTAACACCTCGAAATATTCGTCTAAGACCCCATAATGTATATATATTCTTGATCGTCTCGACATCCTGAGTCGATCTTAATGTGTCCATTCGTCTGAAGAAATCACGATAGAAGTCGACCGCGAGAAGCTAGGCGCTTGAAGTTTTGAAAAGATACTTAATATCGATGGGGATTGCAAATGGTCAAAAACGGTTCAGATTTAGATATAGCTCCAATATAAACCGATCTCTCGATTTGATTTCTTGAGCTCTTACAGGAGGCAATTTTTGTCCGATTTGGCTGAAATGGAGCATGTAGTGTTCTGATATGACTTCAAACAACTGTGCCAAGTATGGTCCAAATCGGTCTATAACCCGATATAGCTCCCATATAAACCAATTTTCGTCGTATTTCGCTGAAATTTGCATGTACTTTTTTGTTATAGCTTTCAACAACTGTGTCGTGTACGGTCAGAATCGTCTATAGCCTGATATAGCTCCCATATATTCCGATCTCCCTATTTGACTTCTTATTTGAGCCCTTACATGCCTTAACTGTTGTCCGATTTGACCGAAATTTTGCATATGGTGTTCCGTAATGATATAGCTGATATAGCTTCCATATAAACCGGTCTTTCGATCATCCTTTCCCAAGAAGCTTTAATTTTTGCTGGTTTGACAGAAGTTTGGTATGTAGCATAAAATTATGCCATCTAATTACACTTTTATGACCACCACCGAAGGATGAAGGTATATTAATTTTGTCATTTCGTTTGGAACACATCGAAATAGCTGTTTCCGACCCTATGAGGTATATATACAGCGGTCAAAAAAAGTATTCATTATTAGCAAAATTGATAATAAATTCACTTATTTTGGGTAATTGAAGAAAATTTAAAGTAAACAAATAATGCAGTTTTATGCAATAGTTTATTTTTCGTAATATGTTTTAAAATAAATTCAAAAAATAAATTTAATTAGCGCAAAAAATGCAATTTTATATAATAACACCAAAAACAGAACAAAAAAAGTATTCATCATTGATGTGCTATCATCAAAGTCAAATTCAAATATTATTTGGGAATCCCTCTTTTCTGTTTTATTTAGTAAAGGAGGCTTTGCCCTTGACAGCAAATATTTAATTTCATTGAAAATATAGTTTTTGTCAAAATGGGTCGTAAGCAAAACGAGGTTTCTGATGAGGTAAAAGTTTTGATAATAAAACACCACAGGAATGGTTTAACTCAAAAAACTATCAGTGAAATATTAAATAGACCACGATCTACTATACAATCCATCATCAGAAAGTGGACAGAAACGAAAACTGTTGACAATAAACCAAGATCTGGTCGACCAAAAGCACTTTCAGTTGGAGATGTGCGTTGGCTAGTGCGGCAAGTTCAGAAAACTCCGAAGACAAATGCGACCATTCTTCGTAAAAACACTATGGAATATTTAGGGAAGGAAGTTACTACACAAACAATTCGAAATACACTCAAAAGGCATAGTTACAGAGGAAGAACTGCACGTAAGAAGCCCTTTATAAATAAAATAAACCGAGTGAAAAGGCTAAACTTCGCAAAAATGTATGTAAAACAGCCCGAATCATTTTGGAAAACAGTAATTTTTGCAGACGACAGCAAGTTTAATCTTTTTGGGTGCGATGGAAAGGTCATAGTGTACAGAAAACCAAATACAGAGCTTGAAGAACGAAACACAGTTGCTACTGTAAAACATGGTGGAGGTGGTTTAATGGTTTGGGGGTGTATGGCGGCTTCAGGAGCCGGAAATCTTGAAATTATTAATGGAGTAATGGATCATAAGTATTACATTGACATTTTAAAGAGGAATTTAAAAGATAGTGCTGTAAAACTTGGGCTTGGTAATAACTTTCAATATTATCAAGATAATGACCCCAAACATTCTGCTTTAAATACCAAGATGTGGATGCTGTATAACTGCCCCAAAGTCATTAAAACTCCTCCTCAAAGTCCCCACTTGAACCCAATTGAACATCTTTGGGAACATCTCGAACGCAAATTGAGAACGCGCAATTTTTCGAGCAAGAGTCAAATGCAACAGGTGATAATGGAGGAATGGACTAATATAGACCAAAATATAACCGCTAAATTAGTCCAATCGATGTCAAACCGTTTAAAAGAAGTTATAAGACGCGGTGGTCGAATAACAAAGTATTAATTTTTTTAAATTATGTTATTTATTTTTTTGTTTTTTTGCAATGATGAATACCTTTTTTGTTTAATTTTTTGTGTTCAGCCGTAAAATGGCCCTTTTTGTTCCAATAAATACTATTTTTTTCTTTAAAAACAATGAAATTGTGTACATATATATCACACAAGCACTACTGCATCATTAGTTTAATATGTTTTTATTCCAATTGTCTTTTGTAGACTTATTAAAAAAAAAAACATTGAATGATGAATACTTTTTTTGACCACTGTATATATATATTTCTTATCGTCGTAAAAGTCAAAGACGATCTAGCCATGTCCGTCCGTCTGTTGAAATCACGCTACAGTCTTTACAAATGAAGATATGGACCTAAGACTTTGCACAAATTCACTTTTTATTCATAAACAGGTTAGGTTGGAAGATGGGGTATATATCTTTATATAGCCTATATAAAGGGGACTATATCTTTATATAGCCCTCATATAGACCGATCCGCCGATTTAGGGTTTTAGTCTCATAAACGACACATTTATTATCCGGTTTTGTTAAAATTTGGGACAGTGAGTTGTGTTAGGCCAGTCAACATCCTTCTTCAATTTGGCCCCGATTGGTTCAGATTTGGACATAGCTTCCATATAGACCAATCTCTCGATTTAAGGTTTTGGGTCCATAAAGGGCGCATTTTTTGTCCGCTATCGCCGAAATTTGGGACATCAAGTTGTGTTAGACCCTTCAACATCCTTCTTCAATTTGGGCCAGATCGGTTCAGATTTGGATATAGCTGCCATATAGACCGATCTCTCGATTTAAGGTCGCCGAAATTTGGGATAGCGAGTTGTGTTAAGGCCTTGGACATCCTTTTTCCATTTGTCTGAGATCGGTAAAATTTGGAAAATGCTGCCATATAGACCGAACTATCGATTTGAAGTCTTGGCCCCATAAAAGGCGCATTTAGAATCCAATTTCGCTGAAAATTGACACAGTGACTTATGTTAGGCTTTTCGACATCCATAAACAGTATGGTTTAGATGAGACCAAATTTCGATATAGCTGCCATGGGGGCATAAATAATGCATTTTTCACTGGATTATGACGAAAAGTGATTCTCATATATACCCCAGATGGTGGATATCCAAAGTACAGCCCGGCCGAACTTAATCCCTTTTTATACCCTCCACCATAAGATGGGGGGTATACTAATTTCGTCATTCTGATTGTAACTACTCGAAATATTCGTCTGAAATACATATATTCTTGATCGTCGTGAAATTTTATGTCGATCTAGCCATGTCCGTCCGTCCGTCCGTCTGTCTGTCGAAAGCACGCTAACTTCCGAAGGAGTAAAGCTAGACGCTTGAAATTTTGCACAAATACTTCTTATTAGTGTAGGTCGGTTGGTATTGTAAATGGGCCATATCGGTCCATGTTTTGTTATAGCTGCCATATAAACCGATCTTGGGTCTTGACTTCTTGAGCCTGTAGAGTGCGCAATTCTTATCCGATTGGAATGAAATTTTGCACGACGTGTTTTGTTATTATATCCAACAACTGTGCCAAGTATGGTTCAAATCGGTTTATAACCTGATATAGCTGCCATATACACCGATCTTGGGTCTTGACTTCTTGAGCCTCTAGAGTGCGCAATTCTTATCCGTGTTTTGTTATGACATCCAACAACTGTGCCAAGTATGGTTGAAATCGGTCCATAACCTGATATAGCTGCCATATAAACCGATCTTGGGTCTTGACTTCTTGAGCCTCTAGAGTGCGCAATTCTTATCCGATTGGAATGAATTTTTGCACGACGTGTTTTGTTACGATATGCAACAACTGTGCCAAGTATGGTTAAAATCGGTCTTGACTTCTTGAGCCTCTAGAGGGCGCAATTCTTATCCAATTTGAATGAATTTTGTTATGATATCCAACAACTGTGCCAAATATGGTTCAAATCGGTTCATAACCTGATATAGCTGCCATATAAACCGATCTGGGATCTTGACTTCTTGAGCCTCTAGAGGTCGCAATTATTATCCGATTTGCCTGAAATTTTGTACGACGGATTCTCTCATGACCATTAACATACGTGTTTATTATGGTCTGAATCGGTCTATTGTCTGATGTAGCTCCCATATAAATCGATCTCTCTATTTTACTTCTTGAGCCCACAAAGGGCGCAATTCTTATTCGAATTGGCTGACATTTTACACAGGTCTCCAACATATAATTTAATTGTGGTCTAAACCGGACCATATCTTGATATCGCTCTAATAGCAGAGCAAATCTTTTCTTATATCCTTTTTTTGCCTAAGAAGAGATGCCGGGAAAAGAACTCGACATATGCGATCCATGGTGGAGGGTATATAAGATTCGGCCCGGCCGAACTTAGCATGCTTTTACTTGTTTTTGTATAAATTTTAAGCAGAATCCATGGTGGTGGGTTCCCAAGATTCGGTCCGGCCGAATTTAGCACGCTTTTGCTTGTTGAGTATATAAAAAAAATTTTATTGGATTACGCCGTTTATCAAATGAAAATATCAAATTTCATTAAAATTTGTCAAGGCAATTTGGGTTTAGGCGTTAAATGCAAATTTGGAAATTTTGCCCATAAACATTCCACTAAGGAACAGGCAACCGTAGCGCAGAGGTTAGCATGTCCGCCTATGGCGCTGAACGCCTGGGTTCGAATCCTGGCGAGACCATCAGAAAAACAATCAGCGGTGGTTTTCTCCTCCTAATACTGGAAACATTTGTGAGTTACTATATCATGTAAAACTTCTCTCCAAAGAGATGTCGCACTGCGACACGCCGTTCGGACTCAGCAATAAAGAGGAGGTCCCTTATCATTGAGCTTAAATTTGAATCGGACTGCACTCATTGATATATGAGAAGTTTGCCCCTGTAATGCGTTAAATATCTCATACCATTTTACGAAAAATCATTTCTTGCTCATATATGTTATTAGACATAATGTTAAATATTATATACCATATAAGTGCTTGCTGGTATGCAAACGGAAATTCCCCACATAAGAATTTTCAGTAAGTAAATAATTTGTTTTGCTTATATGATAAAGACTAAGACGCAAGCAGGTGAAATTTATGTCGGTTCTGTTCGAGCATTTAATCCTTAACATAACGTACAACTTAACGTTAGCATACTTTGGGCTTAATATAGAAGCTATAAAAACAAAAGGGAAATTCTTTACATGTGTTTGTGTCTGGAACTTCAAAATAAATCATTTAATGACCCAACAAATATTTATGACAATAAATGTTATGAAAAATAATCGTTTCTATGGCAAATGGAATGCATATGTATGTGTAGCTATGCTATTATAATATTAGTTGAGGCTATGCTATAGAGACATGATAAGGACATTCATAATATTTAAGTGGCAGGAAATTAAGGATGGGTTTTGTTTGGGTTTTGTGGTTTGAATTACTTTCCTGTCTGCGGACATAGGAGCATACTAGATGAGGTAAACATCATTTGCATTTTAATTTATTGGTATTATATTTTATTATCTTTTTTGTATTTTTTTATGCTTGGATATGGACCAAACAATGTAGCAAATCAAAAGGGATATAATTTAAAGGCAACAAAATAAATATGGTTCATGACTAGAATTGATAAACACCTTTTGGGCATTTACACGGTAAATTGAGTAAATACCCGGGTAAAGTCGGGCCATAGTTGTGTATAGCCACTATATACGCCCATTGCCCGACTTGAAGCCTTGAGGCAATAAATAGCTAATTTTTCATCCGATTTCGATGAAATTTGGCACAGTAAATTCTGGTAGATTCCTACCTATTCCTGTGTATTGCTTATTTTTGGTATAACCCAGTAAGGAAAGGCAAAAGTCGGGCAGTGCCGACTTTATAATACCCTACACTTACCCTTTAAATACAAATGTGGGACCATATCTAATTCTGAACCAATTTTGATCGACCTCGGCGAATGTATTCAGATAGGTTATTAAAATTACTGTATCAAATTTCGAGCAAAGCAAATATGTTCAAAATGTAATAACTACGGTTGACAAATGACGGGAGATGGGAGCTATATCTAAATCAGAACCGATTTCGATCAAGCTTTATGGATATTGTGGAATTCGTCGAGTAAAGCGTTGTACAAAATTTTGAGAAGATTGGTCAATAAATGGGCTTGCAGTAGGTCTAGGAGTGAAAATCGGGCGATATATATTTATGTGAGCTATACCTAAATCTGAACAGATTTCTATGAAATTCACCAGTAATATCGAGAGTCATAAGCAAATCCTTCCTGCCAAATTTCGAGAGAATCGGTTAACAAATGGCTATTTTATTGCTGTATTACTGCAAATCGGACGAAACATTATTATATTGAGAGTCATAAGAAAATCCTTCCTGTCAAGTTTCGTGTGAAATTACCATTTTATTGATATATTACTGCAAATCGGACGAACATATATATGGGAGCTTTATCGAAATCTGAACCGATTTCTTTAAAATTCACCACTAAAATTGAAGGTCATAAGAAAATCCTTACTACCAAATTTCAAGAGAATCGGTCAACAAATGACCATTTTATTATTGTATTACTGCAAATCGGACGAAAAATATATATGGGAGCTATATCCAAATCTGAACCGATTTGTTCCAATTTCAATAGGCTTCGTCTCTAGGCCGAAAAACATGTCTGTACCAAATTTGAAGACGATAGGAAGAAAATTGCGACCTGTAGTTTGTACACAAATTAACATGGACAGACGGACAGAAAGACGGGCATTACTAAATCGAATCAGTAAGTGAATCAGAGTCGATCGGTATACTTATCAATGGGTCTATCTATCTTGCTTCTGGGTGTTACAAACAAATATTCTGTACCTTAGAAGTGGTTTAGGTATGAAAACTACCATCTTGCGTTTTAAAGCCAGTCAAATGTATTAAAAATCGCATCAAGTATTCAATCAATGTCAGATTTATTCTAAATTGTTCTTAAAGTCAACAAGTAAAAGCGTGATAAGTTCGGCCGGGCCGAATCTTATATACCCTCCACCATGGATCGCATTTGTCGAGTTCTTTTCCCGGCATCTCTTCTTAGGCAAAAAAGGATATAAGAAAAGAGTTGCTCTGCTATTAAAACGATATCAAGATATGGTCCGGTTCGGACCACAATTAAATTATATGTTGGAGACCTGTGTAAAATTTCAGCCCATTCGTATAAGAATTGCGCCCATTGGGGCTTACGAAGTAAAATAGAGAGAACGATTTTTATGGGATCTGTATCGGGCTATAGACCGATTCAGACCATAATAAACACGTTTGTTGATGGTCATGAGAGGATCCGTCGTACAAAATTTCAGGCATATCGGATAATAATTGCGACTTCTAGGGGTCAAGAAGTCAAGATCCCAGATCGGTTTATATAGCAGCTATATCAGGTTATGGACCGATTTGAACCATACTTGGCACAGTTGTTGGATATCATGACGAAATATTTCGTACGAAATTCCGTTCCAATCGGATAAGAACTGCGCACTCTAGAGGCTCAAGAAGTCAAGACCCAAGATCGGTTTATATGGCAGCTATATCAGGTTATGAACCGATTTGAACCATACTTGGCACAGTTGTTGGATATCATAAGAAAACACGCCGTGTAACATTTCATTCTGATCGGATAAGAATTGCGCACGCTAGAGGCTCAAGAAGTCAAGACCCAGCTATATCAGGTTATGGACCGATTTCAACCATACTTGACACAGTTGTTGGATATAAGAGCAATACACTTCATGCAAAATTTCATTTCAATCGGATAAGAATTGCGCACTCTAGAGGCTCAAGAAGTCAAGACCCAAGATCGGTTTATATGGCAGCTATATAAGGTTATGGACCGATTTAAACCATACTTGGCACAGTTGTTGGGTATCATAACAAAACACGTCGTGCGAAATTCCATTTCAATCGGATAAGAATTGCGCCCTCTAGAGGCTCAAGAAGTCAAGATCCCAGATCGGTTTATATGACAGGTATATCAGGTTATGAACCGATTTGAACCATACTTGGCACAGTTGTTGAATATCATAGCGAAATTTCATTCCAATCGGAAAATAATTGCGGAGTCTAGAGGCTCAAGAGGTCAAGATCCAAGATCGGTTTATATGGCAGCTATATCAAAACATGGACCGATATGGCCCATTTACAATACCAACCGACGTACACTAATAAGAAGTATTTGTGCAAAATTTCAAGCGGCTAGCTTTACTCCTTCGGAAGTTAGCGTGCTTTCGACAGATAGACGGACGGACGGACGGACGAACGGACAGATGGACGGACATGGCTAGATCGACATAAAATTTCACGGCGATCACGAATATATATACTTTATGGGGTCTCAGACGAATATTTCGAGTATTTACAAACAGAATGACGAAATTAGTATACCCCCCATCCTATGGTGGAGGGTATAAAAACTCTTGACCCTGCAGTTTTGTTTTTAATTTACGAGCAATGTGTCACCAAAATTTGCGTGTTTTTCCCCTCGCGTTTATTGCACTTTGTTCACTTGACTAATTATCCCTTCCTGTCGCTGCACTTTTGCCTAAACAGTTGGTTACACTTTTGGCAGCATTTTAGTTTAATTTTCTTTATGTAGATGAGCCTTTTGCGCCATAATTTGTCAACTAAACAAAAATCCGCAATTGCAATTAATCATTTCCTGCTACAGTACTTATGCCTCTGTGCCCTCGCCTACTCATACTTACATCATTTGCGGATTTACTTTGCTTCATTATATGGCAACATAAAAGTGTGTGTCTTTGCCCGTTAGGGTTGCCATTGAAAATTTGTGTCTCAGGCTGGTTAATCTCCTCAAAAAAGCTGAGGGATAATTTGAAATGTGGCAATGAGATAAATTGAGATTTAATGCACTAACCAATGGAAGGTCTTGTGTTTTTTAGCATGTGTGCTAAATGTCTTAGAAATCGGTTAAGATTAAGTTAAAATTCCCAAATACGTGTACCGACCAAACAACACTTTCAGCACTTGTAAATTTGGCAACAATTGAGTACAACTTTGGCTTGCCATTTCTCCTTAGGCAGCTAGCTGATCAGACATTTGACTAGATATACTACTTGTAGTACTAACTGACTGACTGACTGACTAACTGAATGAGTGAAATAATGCTATGCTAATGCTGCAAATGTTCTTGATGATGTATTACTACTAATTTCCTAGAATACACAAAAATTGTGTGATTGTATGTCTATGTGTTTACTTGTAATTTATTTCATTTTCTATGGTTGTTGTCGTTGTAGTTTATTTTTTAAATCACGGACGTTCAAAATTGTTCCTCGGCTGCTTCTACTGCTATTATGGGTGTGAATGTGTGTGTGTGTGTCTAAGAATGGGAGGTTTTTCAGTAAAATCATTTGTAATATTGTTGGTTTTTCCTCACTTTTGTTGCCTTTGTTGCTTTGGTTCTTGTTTTTTTTGTGTTTGTTTTTGTTTTCTAACGTAACTGGTGTTAAATAAATTATGTTTATTAACGAAACCCATGCAAAGTTTCGTTTGGTGCTGTGATGATTTTTCTTTGGCAGCGCATACTCCTGCGTTGAGATGAAATTAAATGTAAACATTAATCAAAAAGTCATGATAGTTGGGATGTGCATGATATATAATTACATAGAGTAAACTAGAGCAAAATATTCATTTAATTTTTCCCCACAGTAAACATTAGAAATTTTGGCAAAAATATTAATTGGATTAGAAAAAACTACTAAAAAACACTGAACGGACTATTTAAAATGGCATCATATAAAATGACAAAATGTTTGGTCACGCCGCTACCAGTTCCCATCCTGCCTGCATGCATGCATAAGCATTTGCAATGAATAGCTCATACTTTGTATGTGGGCATGACGAAAACTGTACATGCCCACGCGCAATTATGAAAATAACCTCTGCAGACCATAGAGAGCAATTTATAATTACCTGAGAAAAAGGACGCTTTTTACACAAACAGCGGAGATATTTACATCGAATTAAGTAAAAAGTAACGTTAGCTGAGGACTCTGGTTCCATATATGGTCCGTGCTCTTGTCCGGGGATGGAGATGCCAGAAATTACTTTCGGGCTATATTGTAGTTGTCATCATGACAAGAAATATATGACCTAAATTGTGTTCACTACACAATTTAGGTCCTAAGTTAGGCCGGGCCGAATCTTCGGAACCCACCACCATGGGTTATGCTAAAAATTTATAAAAAAAATGAAGTTGTGGGTCATAATTTTATTCTGCATACCAACAGGAGATCGGTTTACATGAGAGCTATATTTGGTTATAGACTGATTTTGGCTGTATTTGGCACAGTTGTTGGTAGTCGTAACAAAACATCGCATGCAAAATGTCAGCCTAATCGGACAAAAATTGCGGCTTTTAAGGACTCAAGAAGTCAAATCGGGAGATCGTTTTATATGGGAGCTATATCTAAATCTGAACCGGTATGACCCATTTGCAATCCCCAAAACCTACATCAATACTAAATATCTGTGCAAAATTTCAAGCGGCTAGCTTTACGAGTTCGACCTCTATCGTGATTTCGACAGACGGGCGGACGGACATGGATAGATCGACTCAAAACGTCGAGAGGATCTAGAATATATAAAATGTATGGGATCTTAGACGTGCACCCGAATTCTATGGTGGTGGGTATAAAAAGCCATATCGGATGAAATACATATATGGGAGCTGTATATAAATCTGAACCGATTTTAAAGAAATTTTTCACACATATTGGGAAGTCAAATAAAACTGTGCTAAATTTTGTTCGGCCAAAATTGTGGCAGCAACAGCCTTAAAAGTCCATATCGGATGAAAGATGTATGTGGGAGGTATATCTAAATTTGATCAGATTTTTCTCAAAATCAACAAGTAAAAAGCATTAAGTTCGTTCGGGCCGAATTTTGGATACCCACCACCTCGGCTATATATGTAAACCACCTTTCGTCATAATTCGGTGAAAAATGCATAGTTTATTCATCCGACCAAAGTTTTCGACCAAATTCGGCACGGACATTGAGTGGTCTAATAAGTAGGAGCCATTGTTCAATTTCGTAGAACAAAATATTGGTCTTTTTGATAGCTATATCAAAATTGAGACCTTTCTGAACCATATACGAAATCGAACTATAAATGCGCCTTTTATCCAAATCTGAACCGTTTTGGACCAAATTGCAGAAGGATATCGAAGTTCCTAATACAAATCACTGTCCCAAATATGGCCCAAAATCTTAAATCGAGAGATCGGTCTATATGACAGCTTAATCCAAATCTGAACCCAATTTGACCAAATTGCAGAAAGTTGGCAAAGGGCCTTACGCAACTCACTTTCCCAAATTTCGGCAATATCGGACAATAAATGCTCCTATAATGAGCCCGAAACCTTTAATCGAGAGATCGGTCTGTATGGCAGCTATATCCTAATCTGGACCGATCTAGGCCAAATTGAAACAAGTAAAAAGGCGTTAAGATATATATGTGAACCACCTTTCCTCAAAATCCGGTGCAAAATTCATACCTTATGCCCCATAGCAGCTATGTTCCGATTTGGACCAGATACTAATAAGCTAAAGTTATTGTTCAATTGTATATAACAAAATATTGGTCTTTTTAGTAGTTATATCTAAAAATAAACCGATCTGAACTATATACCACACGGATGTCGAAAAGCATAACATAAGTCAGTGTGTCAAATTTCAGTGCAATCGGATTAAAAATGCGCCTTTTATGGGGCCAAGACTTTAAATCGAGAGATCGGTTTATATGGCAGCTATATGCAAATCTTGATCGATCTAGACCAACTTGCAGAAATATGTGGAGGGGCTTAACTTAACTCTTTGTCCCAAATTTCGGCAACATCGGACAATAAATGCGCTTTTTATGGCCCCAAAACCTAAAACCGAGAGATCGGTCTATATGGCAGCTATATCCAAATTTGAACCGATCTGAGCCAAATTGACGAAGGATGTTGAAGGGCATAAGACAACTCACTGTCCCAAATTTCAGCAAAATCCGATAATAAATGTGGCTCTTATGGGCCTATGACCCTAAATCGGAGGATCGGTTTATATGACAGCTATATCCAAATCTGGACCGATCTAGGCCAAATTGACGAAGGATGTCGAAGGGCCTTACACAACTCACTGTCCTGAATTTCAGCAAAATCGGATAATAAATGTGGCTTTTATGGGCCTAAGACCCTAAATTGGAGGATCGGTCTATATGGCAGCTATATCCAAATCTGGACCGATCTGTGCCAAATTGACGGAGGATGTCGAGGGGCCTAAGACAACTCACTGTCCCGAATTTCAGCAAAATCGGATAATAAATGTGGCCTTTATTGGCCTAAGACCAAGATATAATCAAGATATAGTCCGATATAGCCCATCTTCGAACTTAACCTACTTATGGACAAAAAAAGAACCTGTGCAAAATTTCAGCTCAATATCTCTTTTTTTTTGAAGACTGTAGCGTGATTTCAATAGACAGACGGACAGACGGACGGACATGGCTAGAACGTCTTAGATTTTTACGCTGATCAAGAATATATATACTTTATAGGGTCGGAAATGGATATTTCGATGTGTTGCAAACGGAGTGACAAAATGAATATACTCCCATCCGTCGGTGGTGGGTATAAAAAGTAAAAACTATCTAGCGAGTATTGCTGATAGGTGCCTTTTTGAATCACCATCGCAAACCTTTTTCAACTCCTCGATAAAATATTTCCCAGTTTTTCTCAGCCCTCGTGGCTAATAAATAAACGGCCTATAATCTAACTATGTCCTTAGTTACCTCTTGAAATTGCAAAATTGTTGTCTCCAGACGATGAAAATACAAATCTCCTTAATTGCATATTTATTTGTATGTTTATGACATAAAATGATCTCATAGCTCATTCACCAAAGAATCGTAAAATGAACAAATTCATTCACAAAATGTGATTAAGGAGATAAAATTTTAGAATGTGCTACAGAAAATATAATTAATACATCTATACTCCTGTGTATGTGTGTTTCATTTAAGCCCTAAAGGATATTTCAGGTTTGGTTCAGTATCCTTCTCATTGGCAAAGTTCTTTTTTATCCCTATCTCCTTACGGCTTTTAATACCACAGCAATCTCATACAACAACACATTTACAACAGCATAGATTGATACATTTCCGCATACACACACATATATATGTATATACGTATGGGGAAATTCGGTCAAATGCTGTCTCTTATGGTAGGAAACAAACAAAATCCGAAATCAAATATTGATACACAAAGCAATAACCATAAAAATTGCCTGAGAAATTACAATTTTGTGTACACAAACACATTCATTAATATCCATAAACAATAACAATAACAACAACAACAGCAATAATACATAACAGACAAAAATCAGAAAAGACCAGCAATTCAAGTAAAAAAAAATATGAGAAAAGACAAAAGTCGAGCGGTGCCGAACATATAATACCATAGACAAAACAAGTAAAAAGGCGTTAAGTTCGGCCCGGCCTAAATTTCAGCGAAATCGGACAATTAATGCGCCTTTTATGGCCCCAAAACCTGAAATCGAGAAATCGGTCTATAGAGCAGCTATATTCAAATCTGGACCGATCTGGCCCAAATTGCAGAAAGTTGTCGAAGAGACTAACGCAACTTACTGTCTCAAATTTCGGCAAAATCGGACAACAAATGCGCCTTTCATAGGATCATAACCTTAAATCGAGAGATCGGTCTATATGGCAGCTCTATCCAAATCTGGACCGATTAAGGCCAAGTCGCAGAAAAATATTGAAGAGCCTAAAACAACTCACTGACCCAAATTTCAGCAAAATCGGATAATAAATATGGCTTTTATAGGCCTAAGACCCTAAATAGGTGGATCGGTCTATATGGGGGCTATATCAAGATATAGGCCGATATACCCCATTTTCGAACATAACCTGGTTAAGGACACAAAAAAGAGTCCGTGCAAAATTTGAGCTCAATATCTCTATTTTTTAAGACTGCAGCGTGTTTTCAACAGACAGACGGACGGACATGGCTAGATCGTCTTAGATTTTTACGCTGATCAAGAATATATGTACTTTATAGGGTCGAAAATGGATATTTCGATATGTTGCACACGGAATGACAAAACTCTTATACCCCTATCCTTCGGTGGTAGGTATTAAAAGTAAAAGCGTGCTAGATTCGTCCGGGCCGAATCTTATATATCCTCCACGGCATCTCTTCTTAGGCAAAAAGAGGATAAAAGAAAAGATTTGCGCCCTTTGGGGACTCAAGAAGTAAAATAGGGATATCGATTTATATGGGACCTGTATCAGGCTATTAACCGATTCAGATCATACTAAACACGTAATTTGATGGTCATGCGAGGATCTGTCGTACAAAATTTCAGGCAAATCGGATAATAATTGCGATCTCTAGAGGCTCAAGAAGTCTAGATCCCAGATCGGTTTATATGGCAGCTATATCAGGTTATGAATCAATTTGAACTCTATTTGGCACAGTTGTTGAAACTCATAATAAAATACGTCATGCAAAATTTCAGCTAAATCGGATAGGAATTGTGTCCTCTAGAAGCTCAAGAAGTCAATTCCCCAGATCGGTTTATATGACAGCTATATCAGGTTATGGATCAATTTGAACTATACTTAGCACAATTGTTGAAAGACATAACGATACACGTCGTTCGAAATTTCTTTCCAATCGGATACGAATTGCGCAATCTAGAGGCTCAAGAAGTCAGGACCCAAGATCGGTTTATTTGGCAGCTATATCAGGTTATGGACCGATTTGAACCATACTTGACAGTTGTTGAATATTATAACAAAACACATCGTGCAAAATTTCATTTCAGTCGGATAAGAATTGCGCCTTCTAGAGGCTCAGGAAGTCAAGACCCAAGATCGGTTTTTTTAAGACGCAATATCAGGTTATTGACCGATTTGAAACATACTTAGCACAGTTGTTGGAAGTCGAAGCGAAACGCTCCGTGCAAAATTTTATTCCAATCGAATTAGAATTGCGCCCTCTAGAAGCTCAAGAAGTCATGTCCCCAGATCGGTTATAGACTGATTTGAATACTTGATACTGATACTTGACACAGTTTTTGGATATCATAACAGAACATGTAGTGCAAAATTTCATTCTAATCGGATAAGAATTGCGCCCTCCAAAGGCTCAAGAAGTCAAGACCGACGTTAGGTTTATATGGCAGCTATATCAGGTTATGAACCGATTTTAACCGTATTTAGCGCAGTTGTTGAAAGACATAATTAAATATCTTATGCAAAATGTCAGCCAAATCGGATAAGAATTTCGCCCTCTAGAGGCTCAAGAAGTCAAGACCCAAGATCGGTTTATATGCCAGCTATATCAAGACATGGACCGATATGGCCCATTTACAATTCCAACCGAAATACACCAATAAGAAGTATTTAGCTTCTAGCTTTAGCGGCTAGCTTTATTCCTTCGAAAGTTAGCGTGCTTTCGACAGACAGACGGACGGATGACCAGACGGACGGACATGGCTAGATCGACATAAAATGTCACGACGATCAAGAATATATATATACTTTATGGGATCTCAGACGAATATTTCGAGTAGCTACAAACAGAATGACGAAATTAGTATACCCTCATCCCTGGTTATTCTCTGACTTATGCTGGCTACAATAGTGAGGTATCCTGGCATATTAAAACTTCTCTATCAAGTAGTGTCGCTTTACGGCATGCCGTTCGGGCTCGCCATATAAGAGAAGGTCCCTATCATTGAGCTTAAATTTTAATTGAATAGCACTTAACGAAATGAAAGAAGTATCCCCTGTTCCATATTGGAATGCTCTTGGAAATTTAGTAGTATTAATATCCAAATATATAACGATCTGGGCCGTACTGTACACGGATGTCGAGAGGCCTAACATAACTCACTGTTCCTAGTTTCAGCGAAATCAGATGATAAATGTGGCTTTAGTTGGCCTAAAACCTTAAATCTGCCGATCAGTCAATA
Source organism: Stomoxys calcitrans (assembly GCF_963082655.1). Taxonomy (NCBI): domain Eukaryota; kingdom Metazoa; phylum Arthropoda; class Insecta; order Diptera; family Muscidae; genus Stomoxys; species Stomoxys calcitrans. The sequence goes on from NC_081553.1 coordinate 203,123,688, forward strand.
TGGGGAATATATCTAGATACAGTCCCAAATAGCCTATCTTCGAATTTAGTCTGCGTTGAGTCTTCATTTAAACTTTTGTGGGGTCGTCAACATAGGTGGGGGTTCGTTTGTAATCTTCTTCGATTTTAGATGGCTACTAACCCCACGCCCCAACAAATCTTTTCATACCCACCACCGAAGTATGGGGATATATTCACCTGTCATTCCGTTCGCATCACCTCGAAATTTCCATTCCGACCCTATAAAGCGTATACAGCTATATCCGCCTGTATGCCTGACAGTCTGTTTGTTGAAATCACGCTTTAAAGTCTTTAAAGATAGAGATATTAAGATATTAGTTTAAGTTCGAAAATGAGCTATTGGGCTATACCTTGATATAGCCGCCACATCGATCGATCTGCCTATTTAAGGTTTTAGGTTTGGATATAGCTGCGATGTATACCGATGTGCCGATTTAAGGACTTGGGCTCATAAATGGCGCATTAATTGTCCGATTTTTATGAAATTTGAGACAGTGATTGGCAGGTATAAAAAGGTTGCCGAAGGGCTTAATACTTCGGCATCCTTTTTATACCCGCCACCATAGTGTGGATTGTCGTTGGGGATCGTAAATGGGCAAAATCGGTTCAGATTAAGATATATTGTAGCTCCCATATAAATTGATCTCCCGATTTGACCTCTTGAGCCCCTAGAGCCCACAATGTTGGGCCGATTTGGCTAACGTTTTGCGTTTTGGCATGTGGGGAAAATGTGTAAGAGCTGTCAAATGTGACGCCAAGTATTTTGGGACACTTGATGGTCGAAATCATTGCTCTATCGACCTGATGGTCAGCTCAGTATTCCCCTCACGCGTATTTGTAGTGAACAATGTTCAGTGCCACGAGGACCGTCCTATCACATGGCCTGGGTTGATTGAAGCCACGGCAAATGTGTGCGGTGATTGCATGCAAAGCTGTTGTTGTGCTATGCAGTCTTCGAAATCCATGTTGATTCTAGGCGAATGGAAATTCTCCTACGAGCCGCGCGAGGAGTAAAGCCTCAAGTGTCTTTGCTATTGGTGAGAGAAGGGAGATCGGCCTGTACGACTCTCCCAAACTCTGATCCTTTCCAGGCTTCAGTAGCGGGATCACTCTACCCATTTTCCAGACATCGAGAACTATAAGAGTTTTCTAAGACAGGTTGAGGACAATAGTAAGGTACTCAACTCCAGGTGAATCCAGATTCTTCAACATCAATGTAGAGATTCCATCGGGGTCCAAAGCCCTAAATGATTTATCGCCACGGATGACATTCGTAACTACGCCCACGGTAAATTGTGATGGCTGTCTATCGGCTCGGAGACCACGGATACGGCGAATGGCTCTCCTCCTTGCCTTGTCACTCTCGGGATGCACAACAAATTGCGGGTTGAACAACCTGACGCATCTCTTCGGATGAGTCACGGTTATTTCGCCAAAAGTGACTGAGGCCCTGCCATCCCGTCTACCGGGGTTCGAGAGTGACTTAACAGTAGACCACAGTTTGCCTAAACCGGTGCCTAAGTTATATTACTCCAAATGTTCCAGCCATAAATGCCGCTTATGTTCGTTGGATACCCTGTTTATTTCCAGATTCAGCTCGCTGATTCTGGGGTTAGTGAGGTCCTTACAACGAATCCCATTACGCTCGTCTGCGAGTGCCACTGTCAGCGCCGGGAAATTGGGCAGCACTTGGGGTATTCGACCGGCTGGTATAAAGCGGGCGGCTCCTTCGTTAATGATGTCTCGGAATTTCTACGACGAGGACGACGAAGGCGACGACGACGATGCTTGTGACCCACTGCTGGGTCGCACAGCACCTTGCGACACAGCCAGTATGACTTTACTCCCGTAGTGAAGTTAGGCCAGAGCAAGAACGGAAATGTACCCACTCCATGCACCGGTTACACCTCACCGACACCGACCGATGATTAAGGCGGTTCTGGCAAACCGAACAGAACCAGGGTCCGGGGTTCTTTTCAATCCCGGCACGGACCAGAAGCGTGCGGAGAAGGCACTCCGGGATGTGCCTCTCCCATGACGAAAAAAGACGAACACGTACACTGAGGCGGCAGCCCTTGCCGATTAGGATTCCATCCGTTCAATCCGGTGCGTATAACCGGCTGCCATGGGATTGCTCGACCGGCTGGTATAAAGCAAGCGGCTAATGATGTCTCGGAATTTCCTCTCGGCCAATAGCACATCCGAGGGGGATGGAAGTTCACTGAAACGGCGATTGGTATACTCTCTGAATCCAGCCCAATCGGCCTTCTTCTGATTGATAATCGTTCGGCGCTTAGAGGTTATGATGTCGGGTGGTCGGTCGATAGTGAAATGGATTGTTCCCAAAAAAATTATGGCTTGCCAGGAGATCAGTGGATACAATGGAAATGTCTGGCGAGCTGCTACACCTCCTCGTAATCCTAGTGGGGCCATCCTCAATCACCGTGCAAAACGTGGAGCCTTCAATCAGCTCTGCCAAAGCTATGCCACGCTGGTCGTTACCTAGGGGAGAAAGCCATGACGTGTGATGCGCATTACAGCCCGCTAGAACCAGACGATTATGACCAGATAGTAAAGAGATCAGGGGATGCAATGTAAATGTCTGGCGAGCTGCTGCATCTCCTCGTGATCCTAGTGGGGCATCCTCATTCACCGTTCAAAACGTGGAGCTTTCAATCTGTTCGGCCAAAGCTATGGCACGCTGGTCGTTACCTATGGGAGAATGCCATGAAGTGTGATGTGCATTAAAGCCCGCTAGAACCAGACGATTATGACCAGATAGTAACCAACTTATGTCGGGATTGTAAGCTTGGCCATTAATCGGGACACAGCTATCAACCGGCGGTATGTGCACGTTGTATATCTCGGCAGTACCGGACCTAACTGATATCCCCATGCACTCCATGTAAGGGTCACTAGCGCCAGACATAGGCGAAATGGGTCTCTACTGCACGGAATGGTTTATCACGAAGGCCAATCTCCCACCTCCTTTCCTTGGGCGATCCTTACGTATCACATTGTATCCGTGACAATTGTGCAAGCTGTATGTGTTGATCAACTTTGTCTCCTGGACACGCTGCGATCCAGAATGACCAAAAGAATATGTCACCGCTATCCATCGGTGGAGGGTATAAAAGCGCCTTTTATAGGCTCAAAATCTTCAAAAGGACGATTGACTCGAATAGCAGCATTATTCTAATATGGTCCAATTTGCACCATAATCGGCAGTAGCTATCGCCCCATACTTGTTTTCAAACAGCATTAAATTCCATTTTCAATTTTTGCCAAAATTTTCTTTGAAAATAAAAGACAACAAAATTTTTCCTAAGAATAGTTTTTCCCACAATTATCTATAGAAACAAATAGTTACCCAAATTTCCTAGATTTGTATGATGTACAATGAATGATATAATTTTTTTGCTTGTAAATATATATCCATTGACATCCAAATATATTGTATAATCCCATTGATTATTTTACTTCAATTGGAGATGTTCAGGACATCTTTTGTATATCCGTTGTGGAAAACAAAACACAGCAAAGAGGAAAACAATCACAACACAATTGGTCAATAAAAATACATACATAAGTACATACAAATACAAGCTTTTCATAAATATCGACACAGATAGTTGTACATATAGATGAGATTTTTTCTTCATGGAAAATTGAGTGAATTCCATCAAGGCGATATATATTTAAATCTACTTTTTGACTTTAAGGACAATTTAGAATAAATCTGACATTGATTGAATACTTGATGCGATTTTTAATACATTTGACTGGCTTTAAGACGCAAGATGGTAATTTTTATACCCTACACCACTACTGTGGTACAGGGTATTATATTTGTAACACCCAGAAGGAAGAGAGATAGACCCATAAGTATGCCGATCGACTCTGATTCACTTACTGATTCGATTTAGCCATGTCCGTCTGTCTGTCCGTCTGTCCATGTTAATTTGTGTACAAACTACAGGTCGCAATTTTCCTCCTTTCATCTTCAAATTTGATACAGACATGTTTTTCGGCCTAGAGACGAAGCCTATTGAAATTGGAACAAATCGGTTCAGATTTGGATATAGCTTTCATATATATGTTCATCCGATTTGCAGTAATAATGCAATAAAATGGTCATTTGTGAACCGATTAGCACGAAATTTAGCAGGAGGAATATCTTTATGACTCTCGACATTACTGGTGAATTTCATAGAAATCGGTTCAGTTTTAGATATACCTCCCCTATATATGTTCGTTTGATTTGCGGTAATAATGCAATAAAATGGTCATTTGCTAACCGAATCTCTTGAAATTTGATACAAAGGATTTTCTTTTGACTCTCGATATTACTGGTGAATTTCAGAGAAATCGGTTCAGATTTAGATATAGCTGCCTTATACATATATCGCCCGATTTTCACTTCTATGGTCACTGCAGTCGCTCTTATTAACCAATCTTCCCAAAATTTTGTACAGCGCTTTCCCCGATTACCACCACAATATCTGAGAAGATTGTTCCAAATCGGTTCAGATTTAGATATAGCTCCCATATATATGTTCGTCCGATTTGCAATAATAATGCAATAAAATGGTCATTTTTAACCGATTCTCCTGAAATTTGGTACGAAGGATTTTCTCTTGACTCTCAATATTACTGGTGCTTTTCATAGAAATCGGTTCGTATTTAGATATAGCTGCCATATACGTATATCGCCCGATTTTCACTTCTAGAGCCACTGCAAGCGTTTTTATACCCACCACCGAAGGATGGGGGTATATTCATTTTGTCATTCCGTTTGCAACACATCGAAATATCCAGACGATCTAGCCATGTCCGTCCGTCTGTCTGTTGAAATCACGCTACAGTCTTTAAAAATAGAGATATTGAGCTGAAATTTTGCACAGATTCTTTTTTTGTCCATAAGCAGGTTAAGTTCGAAGATGGGCTATATCGGACTATATCTTGATATAGCCCCCCTATAGACCGATCCGCCGATTTAGGGTCTTAGGCCCATAAAAGCCACATTTATTATCCGATTTTGTTGAAATTTGGGACAGTGAGTTGTGTTAGGCCCTTCGCTATCCTCCGTCAATTTGGCCCAGATCGGTTCAGATTTGGATATAGCTGCCATATGGACCGATCCTCCAATTTAGGGTCTTAGGCCCATAAAAGCCACATTTATTATCTGATTTTTCTGAAATTCGGGACAGTGAGTTGTCTTAGGCCCTTCGACATCCTCCGTCAATACTGCTCAGATCGGTTTAGATTTGGATATAGCTGCCACATAGACCGATCCTCCAATTTAGGGTCATAGACCCATAAAAGCTACATTTATTATCCGATTTTGCTGAAATTTGGGACAGTGAGTTATGTTAGGCCCTTCGACATCGTCCGTCAATATGGCTCAGATCGGTTCAGATTTGGATATAGCTGCCATATAGACCGATTCTCTAATTTAGGGTCTTAGGCCCATAAAAGCTACATTTATTATCCGATTTTGCTGAAATTTGGGACAGTGAGTTATGTTAGGCCCTTCGACATTGTCCGTCAATATGGCTCAGATCGGTTCAGATTTGGATATAGCTGCCATATAAACCGATTCTCCAATTTAGGGTCTTAGGCCCATAAAAGCTACATTTATTATCCGATTTTGCTGAAATTTGGGACAGTGAGTTGTGTTAGGCCCTTCGACATCCTCCGTCAATTTGGCTCAGATCGGTCCAGATTTGGATATAGCTGCCATTTAGACCGATCTCTCGATTTAAAGTCTTGGCCCCATAAAAAGCGCATTTTTAATCCGATTGCACTGAAATTTGACACACTGACTTATGTTATGCTTTTCGACATTCGTGTGGTATATAGTTCAGATCGGTTTATTTTTAGATATAACTACTAAAAAGACCAATATTTTGTTATATACAATTGAACAATAACTTTAACTTATTAGTATCTGCTATGGGGCATAAGGTATGAATTTTGCACCGGATTTTGAGGAAAGGTGGTTCACATATATATCCGAGGTGGTGGGTATCCAAAGTTCGGCCCGGCCGAACTTAACGCCTTTTTAATTGTTTATTGATCAATCTTGCCAAAACTTTGTACAACGCTTTCCTCATCAATTACCAGAATATCTGAGAAGTTTTCTCCAAATCGGTTCAGATTTAGATATAGCTCCCATATATATGTTCGTCCGATTTTGAGAAATTTTGCATTAAAGTGCTCATTTGTTAACCGTTGTTATTACAGTTTCAATATATACCCTCTAAATTTCATACGGATTGTTTAATAACCAATCTGAAAACATCCGCCGAGGTCCATCAAAATTGGTTCAGAATTAATTATAGCTCTCACATTGTATTTATAGGGCAGGTGTAGGGTATTATACAGTCGGCACCGCCCGACTTTTGCCCTTCCTTACTGGTTTATACCTAAACCACTACTAGGGTACAGGGTATTAAATACAAGTTCATTTTTTTGCAATACCCATGAGGAAGAGAACTGGGTCCATTGAGGCCCATACGAATCAACTAAAAATTACAAATGATACTAGTATTACATTAGTATTAAATATTACTAATTTTTGTGTAAGTTTCTAACACGAAAACAGCTATTTAATTATTTATTGGGTTGCCCAAAAAGTAATTGCGGATTTTTCATATAGTCGGCGTTGACAAATTTTTTCACAGCTTGTGACTCTGTAATTGCATTCTTTCTTCTGTCAGTTATCAGCTGTTACTTTTAGCTTGCTTTAGAAAAAAGTGTAAAAAAATATATTAAAGTTCATTCTAAGTATTATTAAAAATGCATTTACTTTCTTTTAAAAAATCCGCTATTACTTTTTGGGCAACCCAATAAAACATTTTACTTTTTTTTTCAATTTTGTGCCAGTCTTTACAAAATAATTTTTTAGTTTTTTTTTGTAGATTTTTTTTTTTATATGCCCAGTAACCTATTTCCACATTTTATCTTGCATAAAGTCAATCACTTATGCATAAAGAATCCATGTTGTTGTAATCAACATACCAATGTCATCACTTACACCATAATATAAAATTTTAATGGCATTGGTGCAATTTAAGCAACCTACATGCAACCATAACAATTTTCAACAAAATTTAATAAAGCAAAATATTTAAGTGACCATAAAAAATGTCAAAAGCATCGATTCGTTATAACAGCATGATCCGCTTTAACTATAAATGCCAAAGTTCAAAGACTACAGTTTTATTTTTTTTTCATACCGACATTTAAACCTCGTCGTATTCGAGTTAAATAAAAGAATTGTGTTGTTAACGAATATGAGACATTCAACAGAAGAACGGGGGGATGAACAAATATTTTTATTAATTATAACCAACACCACTACTCTGGTACAGGGTATTATAACTTAGTGAATTTGTTTGTAACACTCAAAAGGAAGAGAGATAGACCCATTGATAAGTATACCGATCGACTCAGAATCACTTTCTGATTCGATGTAGCTATATCCCTCTGCCTGTCCGTCCGTCTGTCTGTCCATGTTAATTTGTGCGCATTGTTTGACCAATCTTGCCAAAAATTTGCACAACGTTTTCCTCGACGACGACCACATTATCTGAGAAGTTTGCTCGAAATCGGTTCAGAATTAGATATAAATATGTTCATCAGATTTTGGATAATTTGCCATAATGTTGTCATTTGTCAACCGTAGTTATTACAGTTTGAACATATTTGCTCGCCGAGGTCCATCAAAATTGGTTCAGAATTGGATATAGGTCCCACATTGTACTTATAAGGTAGGTGTAGGTTATTATATAGTCGGCACCGTCCGACTTTTGCTCTTCCTTACTCGTCACCATATGTCTATATATAGACATAGCTGTTATAGAAAACGATCTCCAGATTTAAGGCGCATTTATTATCCGAATTCACTGAAATTTGTCATAGTCACCTATGTTAGGCTTCTCGACATACGTGCCATATATGGCATAGATCGGTATATATTTGAATATAGCTGCCATAAAAACCAATATTCTGGTTTACAAACTTGAATAGTGAATTGTACTTATTGGGTTGCCCAAAAAGTAATTGCTGATTTTTCATATAGTCGGCGTTGACAAATTTTAAGCAAATTTTAAGCATTAATCGAATTGGATCGTCATGTAACTGAGCGTGAGATAGGAGAGAAGTTAAATATACCAAGATCAACCGTTCATTATCACATACAAAGTCATGGACTGGTGAAAAAGCTTGATATTTGGGTACCACATGTATTGAAAGAAATTCAATTAACAAACCGAATCAAGGCTTGTGCACCTTATGAACGAATCATAACTGGAGATGAAAAATGGATTGTTTACAACAACGTTAGTCGAAAACGATCATGGTCCAAGCATGGCGAACCAGCTCAAACCAGTTCAAAGGCTGACATCCACCAAAAGAAGGTTATGCTGTCTGTTTGGTGGGATTGGAAGGGTGTGGTTTATTTTGAGCTGCTTCCAAGGAACCAAACGCTTAATTCGGATGTTTACGGTCAACAATTGGACAAATTGAATACAGCCATCAAGGAGAAGCGACCAGAATTGGTCAATCGTAAAGGTGTCATATTCCACCAGGACAACGCTAGACCGCACACATCTTTGGTCACTCGCCAAAAACTGAGTGAGCTTGGCTGGGAACTTTTGATGCATCCACCATATAGCCCTGACCTTGCACCATCAGACTACCATTTATTTCGATCTTTGCAGAACTCCTTAAATGGTAAATCTCTCGGCAATGATGAGGCTATAAAATCGCACTTGGTTCAGTTTTTTGCAGATAAAGACCAGAAGTTCTATGAGCGTGGAATACTAAATTTGCCAGGAAGATGGCAAAAGGTTATCGAACAAAATGGCAATTATATATTTGATTAAAGTTCATTCTTAGTTTTATTAAAAATGCATTTACTTTCTTTTAAAAAGAAATTACTTTTTAGGCAACCCAATATTAGACTCCTCGACGTCCGAGCCGAGTTTGGTCCAAATCTGAACACATCCTGATATAGCTGCTTTGGGTTCATAAATGATGCATTTCACATCAGATTATGGCGAAAGGTGGTTAACATATATACCCGAGGTGGTGGGTGTCCAAAGTTCGGCCCGGACAAACATAATGCCTTTTAACTTGTTTTTCTCAATAAGAATAGGAAAGAATATCTTCGTAGCATTCAATACCAAACGAGGTTTCAGACAAGGAAACAACTTATTGTGTGATCTCTAAAATATCCTGTTGGAGAAGATTATACTATACAAAAGACAATAAATGCTCCTCGCCTATGCCGGCGACATCGTTAATCATGGGTCGGTCGTTAACCATGGCCTGTCACCGGTCGGTAACTGCCGAATCGAAGGAGAACCGGTGAAAATGTGTCTGGCAGGAAATGGAGATAACACAAAATGGATGGTATCAACTCCCAAAACGCCTTGTACAACCGTGCAGATATGAAAATGGAGAAAGTTGGGAACCACAACTTTGAGATAGTCAGCAACTTTATTTACCTAGACAACGCCGTAACCGCTACGAATAACACCAGTTTTGAAATGAAGCGAAGAATAATACTGGCAAATAGATACTACCTTGAATTGAGTAAACAGTTTAGTAATTAGGCCACCCCTCGACATTCAACACTAGACACAAGGCACTTACACTACCCGTGTTGTTATATGGTTCAGAGACATGGGTGCTTATGAAAACAGACCAGGCAGTGCTTGGGTTGTTTGAGAGAAAGATTCTTCGTAAAATTTATGGACCAGTTTCCATTGATGGAGAGTATCGGCGTCGTATGAACGACGAACTATATGCGCTATATGACGACGTTAGCATAATGAAACGTATCAAGATATAACGGTTGCGTTGACTATTTCATGTTGTCAGAATGAATGAAGAAGCTCCAGCGAAGAAGTCTTTTGAAGGCGATCACGGCCAAAGACCCGATGGAAAGGGCAAGTGGTGAGAGACAGCTCGAACGCTTGGAACACTATTCTACGTTCGGCTGATAGGGCAGATGTTCTATCATAACCCATTAAAGTAAAGTATTGGGTAGCCCAAAAAGTAATTGCGGATTTTTTAAAAGAAAGTAAATGCATTTTTAATAAAACTTAGAATGAACTTTAATCAAATACACTTTTTTTACACTTTTTTTTCTAAAGCAAGCTAAAAGTAACAGCTGATAACTGACAGAAGAAAGAATGCAATTACAGAGTCACAAGCTGTGACAAAATTTGTCAACGCCGACTATATGAAAAATCCGCAATTACTTTTTGGACAACCCAATACATGTTTTACCCAAGTTTGACAATAGCTTAGAATAGTGAGAACTTTTGGTCGCCTTGATATTCCTATATATAGACATATACCCTGAAAAGTAAACTTCTCAAAATTTGAATAAAATGTATATCCATGGTGGTGGGTACGCAAAGTTCGCACTGTAGACTTTAAGGCATTTCTAAGGCAGCTTTCTAAGGAGGCCACCGTCCGCCTATGACGCTGAACGCCTGGTTCAGAAAAAATTTTCAGCGGTGGCTTACCCCTCCTAATGCTGGCAACATTTGTGAGGTCCTATGCCATGTAAAACTTCTCTCCAAAGAGATGTCGCACTGCGGCACGCCGTTCGGACTCGGCTATAAAAAGAAGAACGCTTATTATTTAGCTTAAACTTGAATCGGACTGCACTCATTGATATGTGAGAAGTTTGTCGCTGTTCCTTAGTGGAATGTTCATGGGCGAAATTTGCAATTTGCAAGGCAGCTTTGTGGCATCTTTGAATCTCACATCAGCCCGACAATTGGATATAATTCTCGTATATGGGCAGGAGGTCAAAAGTTGTTCTGGGTGTTGGAATATCAATATATACTACTCCCTCTTTTCGCTGATCCTCTGATCTCCAATCATACCCTATACCATTATTATGGTACAGGGTAAAATAATTTGGTGTATTTGTTTTTAACACCCAAGAGAGATAGACCCATTGGCAAGGATACGGATCGACTGAAAAACTTTTTCTGATTCGATTTAGATATGTCCATGTCTGTCTTTCTGTCCGTCTGACTGTCTGTTCATTTGTGTACGAAGTACAGGTCTAAAGTTTATTTCGATCATGTTAAAATTTGACACATAAATTTGTTTCGGCCCAGAGACGAAGAAGGATACAGTTCACTGGTGAATTTCAAAGAAATTGATTAAGATTTCGATTCAGCTACCACATATATCTATATACGTTTATCAATCGATCTTCGCAAAATTTATCACAGCGATTTCCTCCATGACGCCCACAATATATATGGACTTTGGTCGAAATTCTTAATTTAGCCTGCATATGCAATGTGGTGGAGGGTATAAAGAAGGTTGGATTTGCCTGACTTAGCATGTTTTTATTAGACCCGGGCACATTACAACAAAATTTCCCATCAACATCAATTCAGGGGAAAGGGGGATACTTCTCTCATATCAATGAGTGCAGTCCAATTAAAATTAAAGCTCAATCATAAACGGCCTCCTTTTTTATGCCGCATCTGAACGGAGTGCCGCATAAGGTTCGACTGAAAATAGCATGCTTAAAACTGAAAAGCACTCGTTCGTACGAGGGCAATCTCCCCTCTTAACCAAATATTTCCTGGCATATTTACATCTTTTGGCCCATACATATTTCTGGACACAACATATGGTTCCGTTAATGTTTTTGTAGTTGATTTTCATTGCACTCTACGGCATCTCGCATTGGCCATGAAGCCTATTAATCATGTACGTCCACAATTCGGGTTATGCAATATAAATGTAAATTTTATGACTGAAAACATGACAGGTTCTGTAAGTAAATGCCAAAGCCAAAGGTAGAGTGTGGGCACCACAGGGAGTTGCGTATGCAAAACAAAAAGCAAAAATTAAATGTCATCATGATTTTGCCTTTTTCGATGACTGCAGCACATACGGTCAGGTAAGTATTTGCTATTTGCTAAGGACAATATTAAATCGGTTTTTTGAAAAACATCAGATCGCCCGAGCGAAATTGATTATTGTAGCATGAAAATTAATATATATATATATTTTTTTTTTTTTATAGCCCACACGAAGTGTTCTGAAGTACACACTGACATATCTGTCCAACTAGTAGCGACAGCTTCATGATATTTGTTATATTGACAGCTTATTATATTGTTCAAAAGCCACCGAACGCATTTGCTTTTGAATTTATTTAAAAAACAATCTTATTCGTGTTGGAGTTCAAGCGCAATATTGTGATTGCGCTATATTTGGCTGGAATATCACAACCGGCTATAGTGGCCCTATTTTTTTTTTTAAATCGAAAATTCTCAAAATATTTCTGAAACTGTGAAATGTATAAAGGTATTTTTTACGCTGGGCCCAGGAACTGACCCATTGACGGTTACATCTGTGCATAAAAGTTTTCCGCTACACTGCAAAGTTTTTGGTTGGTTTTTCCCTTTCGCTGAAGATGATGTAGAACAAATAAAAGCGTGCTAAGTTCAGCCGGACCGAATCTTATATACCCTCCACCATGGATCGCATTTGTCGAGCTATTTCCACGGTATCTCTTTTTAGGCAAACAAAGTATAAAAAAATATTGAATAAAGGAGACCATAGCAGAAGTCATTGTGTAAAATTATTTAAGGGGCTGAAGAAGTAAAATTGGGAGATCGATTTATAGGGGAGCTGTATTAGGTTATAAACCTATTCATGCCATATTCGACACGTATACAAAAGGTCATGGGAGAAGCCGTTGTACAAAATTTCAGCCAAATCGGATATTATTTGCGCCTTTTAGGGGATCAAGAAGTCAAGATCTCATATCGGTTTATATGGCAGCTATATCCGGTTATGGACAGATTTAAACTATTCTTAGCACAGTTGTTGAATGTCATAATAAAACATCTCATGCAAAATTTCAACTAAATCGGATAATAATTGCGTCCTCTAGTGGCTCAAGAAGTCAAGACCCCAGATCGGTTTATATGGAAGCTATATCAGATTATGGACCGATTTGAACCATTCTTAATACAGTTGTTGGAAGTCGTAACAAAACACGTCGTGCAAAATTTCCGCCAAATCGGATAGGAATCGCTCCCTGTAGAATCTCAAGAAGTCAAGACCCCAGATCGGTTTATATGGTAGCGATATCAGGTTATATATCAATTTGAACTATTCTTAGCACAGTTGTTGAATGCCATAACAAAACAACTCATGCAAAATTTCAATAAAATCGGATAATAATTGCGCCCTCTAGTGGCTCAAGAATTCAAGACCCCAGATCGGTTTATATGGAAGCTATATCAGATTATGGACCGATTTGAACCATTCTTAATACAGTTGTTGGAAGTCGAAACAAAACACGTCGTGCAAAATTTCCGCCAAAACGGATAGAAATTTCTCCCGGTAGAGGGTCAAGAAGTCAAGACCCCAGATCGTTTTATATGGCAGCTATATCTGGTTGTGGATCGATTTGAACTATTCTTAGCACAGTTGTCGAAAGTCATAACAAAACACCTCATGCAAAATTTCAGCCAAATCGGATAAGAATTGTGCCCTCTAGTGGCTCAAGAAGTCAAGACCCCAGATCGGTTTATATGGCAGCTATATCAGGTTGTGGACCGATTTCAACCATACTCCAGCACAGTTGTTGGAAGTCATAATGAAACACCCCATGCAAAAATATGGGGGTCTTAGACGAATATTTCGAAAAGTTTAAAACAGAATGACGAAATTAGTACACCCCCATCCTATGGTGGAGAGTATAAAAATGACATTTTTGAAGTTATTGGGTTGCCCAAAAAGTAATTGCGGATTTTTTAAAAGAAAGTAAATGCATTTTTAATAAAACTTAGAATGAACTTTAATCAAATATACTTTTTTTACACTTTTTTTCTAAAGCAAGCTAAAAGTAACAGCTGATAACTGACAGAAGAAAGAATGCAATTACAGAGTCACAAGCTGTGAACAAATTTGTCAACGCCGACTATATGACAAATCCGCAATTACTTTTTGGGCAACTATACATACTCAGAACTTTTTGACATCCGAGCGCTTTGTGTTGTTTGCAGTTACTTAAAAGAATCATCTCGCCCAAAAATGGAATTAAATTGTGAACATTTTCGTCCGATTATTTTTTACAAATATCGACATGGATTAACTCAACAACAGTGCATCGATGAAGCTCCATCAAGGACCAGCATTAATAGATGGTATGGTTAATTAAAATGAGGTCGTTGTTCCCACCAAGACGAGTTTCGTGAAGGTCGTCCAAAATCAGTTTTTGTTCCAAAAACAATTGATGCTGAGCGCCAACTGATATTGCAAGATCGTCAGGTAACCTATCGTGAAATTGAGACCACTTAGGCATTAGTGGGGCCAGCATCCATTCAATATTGCAACAATTTGTCAATCGCTCAAAAAAAGGCTTTGTCGATGGGTCGAAAGAAATGCTAAAAAAATAATACAAAACAACTGAATTTTTGAGCATTCAAAACATCGATATGATGAGTCATACGCCGTACAGTCCTGACTTGGCACCGAATACAAAACAAACAAATTTTTCCCATGAACATTCCACTAGGAATAGGGGAAAACTTCTCAGATATCAAGGAGTGCAGTCCGATTCAAGTTTTAAGCTCAATGATAAGGGGCCTCCTTTTTATAGCCTAGTCCAAACGGCGTGCCGCAGTGCGACACCTCAATAGTATAAGCTATAAGAATATATTGAGAAAACCAATTCCGTTAACAAGAAGAACATCGATAAGATAAATTAAAACCGGAGAATGAGAAACTGGCCTTCAGCATATTAATGCGGATTTTTTATCTACGTTAAATATTGCAAGCTATTTATACCCTACACCAACACTGTGGTACAGGGTATAACTGTGTGCATTTGTTTGCAACGCTTAGAAGGAGAAGAGCTCGACCCATTGATAAGTATACCGATCGGCTTAGAATCACTTCCTGATTCGATTTAATATTTTTATGATCAAGTTTGAGGTCGCATTTATTATCCGATTGTCACGAAATTTTGCAAAAGTCTTTTTTTTTGGCCCAGGGACGAACGCTATTGGTTTTGAAGGAAATCGGTTCAGATTTAGATATAGCTCCCATATTCATTTTTCATCCGATATAGCCTTTTAAGGTTGTAGAAGCCACAATTTTGGTCCGATCTTTACAAAATTTGGCAAGGGGTGTTCTGTCTACCGTCCTCATATGTGAGCAAAATTTCATAAAAATCAGTTCAGATTTAGATATAGCTCCCATATATATCTTTCATCCGATATGGCATGTTAAGGCTATAGAAGCCACAATTTTGGTCCGGTCTTTACAAAATTTAGTATGAGGTGTTTTATTCAACGCCCTCATGTGAGTGCAAAATTTCATAAAAATCGGTTCAGAATTAGATATAGATCCCATATATATCTTTCATCCGATATGGCCTTTCAGGGCTATAGAAGCCACAATTTTGGTCCGATCTTTATAAAATATGGCAAGGGGTGTTCCATTCAACGTCCTCATATGTGTGCAAAATTTCCTAAAAATCGGTTCAGATTTAGGTATAGCTCCCATATATATTTTTCATCCGATATGCCCTTTTAAAACTGTAGTAGCCACAATTTTGGTACCATCCTTACAAAATTTGGCATGGAGCGTTTTATTCAACGTTCTCATATGTATGCAAAGTTCCATTAAAATCGGTCCAGATTTAGATATAGATCCCATATATATCTTTCATCCGATATGGCATGTTAAGGCTATAGGAGCCACAATTTTTGTCCGATCTTTACAAAATTTGGCAAGGGGTGTTCCATTCAACGTTCTCATATGTGCGTAAAATGTCATTAAAATCGGTTCAGATTTAGATATATCTCCCATATATAACTTTCATCCGATTTGCACCTTGAAGGCTGTAGTAGGCAAAATTTTGGCCCGATTTCTACGAAATTTAGCGTGAGTTGTTTTATTGAAAGTCCCAATAGATATAGGTCCCCGATATATCTTTCATCCGAATGACTTTAGAATTGGTTGGGTCGGAGTCTTTATGGAATACAAATTTCGTTGACATATTGACTTTAGAAAAAATTTCATTGACATTGAAAAAAAATATATTTAACACAATTTTTTCAGTTTGCGTCTATAAAAAATGTTCGCAGGGGCCCTGACCAAATTTAGACTTTAGAAATTTTTTGAAAAAACTTTCATTTCAATTTTGCCTTAAGAAACATTTTATCTTTAGTAAAAATCTATTTTCGAGAAGGACCGGGCGCAGGCCAGGTGTTTGGCGACAGTGTTTGAAGACATAAGTGTACTTCACGTGCGAAATTTCTGCCAAATCGAATGAGAATTGAAGGTTATAAATTTAAGGGTCTATGTCAGTTTATTGACCCATGTTGATGTTGCTAGGCAAGGATGTTGGAAATCAGGACAATAGTCTTTCAGCCAAATTTCAGCCAAATCGGATAAAAACTGAGAAGCTCAATAAATTAAACCCGATGATCGGTTTATGTGGGGTGTATATCAGTTTATGGACCGACTCGGATGGTACTAAGCACGAGTGTTGGAAACCCAAACAAAAGTCCTTGTACCAAATTTCAGCCAAATCGAAAAAAATGTGGGTCTCTTGGGGCTCAAGAATTCAAAACCGGAGATGGGCTTACATGGGGGCTATATACAAATCTAAACCGATATGGCCCTGTCTGTAACGTTAAACGTGCCGGATTAACCCTATGAAGTCCTTCATCGGCAAGGGCTGCCTCCTCCGTGCACAACACACTGCTACAACAACAACCTACTTTAATAAGAAGAAACTGTGCATCAATTTAAGCGAATCTTCTTATGCGTTCGAACGCTATCGTGAATTCGACAGACGATCGGACAAATCGACTCAGAATGTCAAAACGAGCAAGAATATATACACCTTATATGGTCTCAGATCAGATGCTCGTTTAAATTGGTAACACTTTGTGTCAGCTACCCTAGGTAACACTTTGTGTCAGCTACCCTATAAATCCGAATATGAACCGATATAGCTAGCTCATATGTTATACACAACGACCTACATCAATTATAAGTATATGGGCAAAATTTTAAACAGATACACTATTCGCTAAGACGCTCGTAATTTCGACAGACGGACGGATGAACATGGCTAGATCGACTTAGAATATGGAGACAATTAGTCGCATACGAATATTTCGAGGTATTACAGACATGCTGACAGGATTAGAATAACCCCTCACTCTATTCAAAACAAATCTGCCCACGACCATTCCATTAACGAACAGGGGCTAACTTCTTATATACCAATGAGTGCTGTCTGATTCAAGCTTAAGCTCAATAACAAGGGGACTCCTTTTTTTAGCCGAGTCCAAACGGCGTGCCGCTGAGCGACAACTTTTTGACGGGAAATTTTTACACGGTTTCTATGCATGTCATAGTACCTCACTAGCATTAGGAGGGAATAACGACAGATAAAAAAATATCTCATTTTCTCGCCAGGACTTGAACTCAGACGTTCAGCGTCATAGGCGAATATGCTAACCTCTGTTCTACGGTCACCTAATCCTATGGTGGTGGGTATGAAAAAGTTGACCAATTTTATCTTACATTTCCCAATTTTAACAAGTAAAAGCGTGCTAAGTTCGGCCGGGCCGAATCTTATATACCCTCCACCAGGGATCGCATTTGTCGAGTTCTTTTCCCGGCATCTCTTCTTAGACAAAAAAAAGGATATAAGAGAAGATTTGCTCTGCTACTAGAGCGATATCAAGATATGGTTCGGTTTGGACCACAATTAAATTATATGTCGGAGACCTGTGTAAAATGTCAGCCAATTCGAATAAGAATTACGCTCTTTGTGAGCTCAAAAAGTAAAATAGAGAGATCGATTTATATGGGAGCTGTATCGGGCTATAGACCGATTCAGACCATAATAAACACGTATGTTGATGGTCATGAAAGAATCCGTCGTACAAAATTTCAGGCAAATCGGATAATAATTGCGGCCTCTAGAGGCTCAAGAAGTCAAGATCCCAGATCGGTTTATATGGCAGTTTTATCAGGTTATGAACCGACTTGTACTTTATTTGACATAGTTGTTGAAAGTAACAATAAAAAACGTCTTGCGAAATTTCAGCAAAATCGGAAAGGAATTGCGCCCTCTAGAAGCTCAAGAAGTCAAGTCCCCAGATCGGTTTATATGACAGCTATATCAGGTTATAAACCGATTTGAACCATATTTGGCACAGTTGTTGGATATCGTAACAAAATACTACGTGCCAAAATTCATTCAAATCGGATAGGAATTGCGCCCTCTAGACCCAAGATCGGGTTATATGACAGCTATATAAGGTTATGGACCGATTTGAACCATACTTGGCACAGTTGTTGGATATCATAACAAAACACGTCGTGCAAAATTCCATTCCAATCGGATAAGAATTGCGCACTCTAGAGGCTCAAGAAGTCAAGACCCCAGATCGGTTTATATGGCAGCTATATCAAAACATGGACCGATTTGAACCATATTTAGTTACAGTTGTTGGATATAATAACGAAACACGTCGTTCAATATTTCATTCCAATCGGATAAGAATTGCGCACTCTAGAGGCTCAAGAAGTCAAGACCCAAGATCGGTTTATATGGCAGCTATATCAGGTTATGGACCGATTGGAACCATACTTGGCACAGTTGTTGGATATCACAACAAAACACGTCCTGCAAAATTTCATTCAAATCGGATAAGAAATGCGCGCTCTAGAGGCTTAAGAAGTCAAGACCCAAGATCGGTTTATATGGCAGCTATATCAAAACATGGACCGATATAGCCCATTTACAATACCAACCGACCTACACTAATAAGAAGTATTTGTGCAAAATTTCAAGCGGCTAGCTTTACTCCTTCGGAAGTTAGCGTGCTTTCGACAGACAGACGGACGGACGGACGGACGGACGGACGGACGGACGGACGGACATGGCTAGATCGACATAAAATTTCACGACGATCAAGAATATATATACTTTATGGGGTCTCAGACGAATATTTCGAGTAGTTACAATCAGAATGACGAAATTAGTATACCCCCCATCTTATGGTGGAGGGTATAAAAATGGTTTAAGTATATCTGTAATCGCTGTTAAACTTTACCTACTTGGGACCATTATCTAACCTAATCTACATGTGATTACATAGCAAAATATAATAGCATGAGACTTAATCAGCAATTTCAACACCCCTTAAGCATATGAAAAAGGTGAGCCATTTGATGAAATTAAATTTGCCAATTCTTAAACCCTCATCTAGGGATGACCATTAATTACCAATCTCTTTTGCCACCAAACAGTGCTAATATTTCCTCTGCCCCTCACACATTTTGGTAATTACCACCCAAAGCATCTGTCCATTGTTTACTCAACGAATGTGTAAATTTGGTCATAAATCTTTTGTGCCAACTTAAACGGTTTTCTGTGAAAACACCAACACCTCATAAAGAAAACATCTATTTAGCAAATCGTGTATATATCAAGGTGGAAGCATTAGCAGGGAAAACAAAGGAAACCCCAAATAAACAAACAAGCAAAAAATACCCTCACTCATAAACTCTCTCTCGCGCACACACACACCCATATGGCAGATGAAATGAAATGCGACAACATTATCACAACTAATGTCAAATATTTGTTATATAGCAAAGGAAGCATATATCATTTTATCACGATAAACGCATCTATGGTCCGTAATGTAATAAACATAACAAATGTAAATGATAGATAAGTAAATATGCACACACTCGCACACCCACACCCACACAATACTATACCAACTTTCTGAAACACCCGTTCTATCCTTAGGTGGCCACCTAGCTAGGGTACTAAATATAACCCCAATATATGTTGAGGTCATAAACTACACTCCAACGAAAATGTGCACACAAAGAATTAAAGAGCTAAACAAGAAGTGTCCAACATGGACGAGTGGCTGATGTACATACATGTTTGTACATATGTTCATATATGAATACATATATAAATTATATGTGAAACTTGATCCTAGTATAAGTATATTGACCGTAGATGAATACCGAATGGATAGTTGTGTAGAACAAGAAGTACTACTAGCAGTTTTTTATTCTTTTTTGAAGTAGAACCAAATGGGAAAATGAGGCAAATGAAGAGAATATAAAGAAACTTAGTGACCCAACCTTCATAATATTAAAGTTTAAAGAAATAATAACAAGTAAAAAGGCGTTAAGTTCGGCCTGGCCGAACTTTGGATACCCACCACCTCGGGTATATATGTAAACCACCTTTCATCAAAATTCGGTGAAAATTTCATACCTTATACTCATATACCTCATACCGATCTGAACTATATACGACACGGATGTCGAAAAGCCGAACATAAGTCACTGTGTCAAATTTCAGTGAAATCGGATTATAAATGCGCCTTTTATGGGGCCAAGACTTAAAATCGAGATATCGGTCTACATGGCAGCTATATCCAAATCTGGACCGATTTGGGCCAAGTTGCATAAACATGTCGAAAAGCCTAACACAAAGCACTGTCCCAAATTTCGTCGAAGAGCCTAACCAAACCCACTGTGTCAAATTTCAGCGACATCGGACAATAAATACGTCTTTTATGGCCCCAAAACCTAAAACATAGATATCGGTCTACATGGCAGCTATATCCAAATCTGGACCGATCTGTGCGCTATTGCAGAAGTATGTCAAGGGGCTTAATATAACTCACTGTTCCAAATTTCGGCGACATCGGACAATAAATGAGCATTCTATGGGCCCAAAACCATACATCACGAAATCGGTCTATGTGGCAGCTATATCCAAATCTGAACCGATCTGGACCAAATTAAAGAAATATGTCAAAGGACCTAACACAACTCACTGTCCCAAATTTCAGCAAAATCGGTTAATGAATGTGGCTTTTATGGGCCTTAGACCCCTAACCGGAGGATCGATCTATATGGCAGCTATATACAAATCTTGACCGATCTGGGCCAAATTGACAATGGATGTCGACTGGCCTAACACAACTCACTGTCCTAAATTTCAGCAAAATCGGATAATAAATGTGGCTTTTATGGGCCTTAGACCCTTAACCGGAGGATCGGTCTATATGGCAGCTATATCCAAATCTGGACCGATCTGGGCCAAATTGAAAAAGGATGTCGACTGGCCTAACACAACTCACTGTCCTAAATTTCAGCAAAATCCGATAATAAATGTGGCTTTTATGGGCCTTAGACCCTTAACCGGAGGATCGGTCTATATGGCAGCTATATCCAAATCTGGACCGATCTGGCCAAATTGACAAAGGATGTCGACTGGCCTAACATAACTCACCGTCCTAAATTTCAGCAAAATCGGATAATAAATGTGGCTTTTATCGGCCTTAGACCCTAAATCAGACGATCGGTTTATATGGCAGCTATATCCAAATCTGGACCGATCTGAGCCAAATTGACGAAGGATATCAAATGGGCTAACACAACTCACTGCCCCAAATTTCAACAAAATCGGATAATAAATGTGGCTTTTATGGGCCTAAGACCCTAAATCGCCGGATCGGTCTATATGGGGGCTATATCAAGATATAGTCCGATATACCCCATCTTCGAACTTAACCTGCTTATGGACAAAAAAAGAATCTGTGCAAAATTTCAGCTCAATATCTCTATTTTTAAAGACTGTAGCGTGATTTCAACAGACAGACGGACAGACGGACGGACATGTCTAGATCGTCTTAGATTTTTACGCTGATCAAGAATATATATACTTTATAGGGTCGGAAATGGATATTTCGATGTGTTGCAAACGGAATGACAAAATGAATATACTCCCATCCTTCGGTGGTGGGTATAAAAAGTAAGAGCGTGCTAAAACAGGCCGGGCCGAATCTTATATACCCTCCACCATGGATCGCATTTGTCGAGTTCTTTTCCCGTCATCTCTTCTTAGGCAAAACAGAATATAAGAAAAGATTTGCTCTGCTATTAGAGCTATATCAAGATATGGTACGGTTTGGACCACAATTAAATTATCTGTTAGAGACCTGTGTCAGCCAAAGTCAGCCAATTCGAATATGAATTGCGCCCTTTGGGGGCTCAAGAAGTAAAATAGAGAGATCGATTTATATGGGAGATGTATCGGGCTATAGACCAATTCAGACCATAATAAACACGTATGTTGACGGTCATGAGAGAATCCGTCGTACAAAATTTCAGGCAAATCGGATAATAATTGCGACCTCTACAGGCTCAAGAAGTCAAGATCCCTGATCGGCTTATATGACAGCTATATCAGGTTATGAACCGATTTGAACCATACTTGGCACAGTTATTGGATATCATAACAAAAAACGTCGTGCCAAAATTCATTCAAATCGGATAAGAATTGCGCCCTCTAGAGGCTCAAGAAGTCAAGATCCCTGATCTGCTTATATGACAGCTATATCAGGTTATGAACCGATTTGAACCATACTTGGCACAGTTGTTGGATATCATGACAAAACAAGTCGTGCGAAATTTCATTCCAATCGGATAAGAATTGCGCACTGTAGAGGCTCAAGAAGTCAAGACGCAAGATCGGTTTATATGGCAGCTATATAAGGTTATGGACCGATATGGCCCATTTACAATACCAATCGAACTACTACTAATATGAAGTATTTGTGCAAAATTTCCAGCGGCTAGCTTTACTCCTTCGGAAGTTAGCGTGCTTTCGACAGACAGACGGACGGACGGACAGATGGACGGACGGACAGACGGACGGACTATGGTGGAGGGTATAAAAAGTAAGAGCGTGCTAAGACCGTCCGGGCCGAATCTTATATACCCTCCACCATGGATCGCATATGTCGAGTTCTATGGGCGGTATCTCTTTTTAGGCAAACAAAGAATATTGAGTAAGAACTGTTATGCTATTGGAGCTTTTTCAAGTTATAATCCGATTCAGACCATAAATGAATGCTGAACATTGTAGAAGTCATTGTGTAATATTTCAGTTCATTCTGATAAGAATTGCGCCTTGTAGGGGCTCAAGAATCAAAATCGGGAGACAGGTTTATATGGGAGCTGTGCTAAGCTTTTGATCGTTTCCGGCCATATTAGACACGTATATTGAAGGTCATGAGAGAAGCCGTTGTACAAAATTTCTGCCAAATTGGATGAGAATTGCGCCCTCTAGAGGCTCAAGAAGTCAAGACCAAGATCGGTTCATATGGCAGCTTTATCAAAACATGGACCGATTTAAACCATACTAAGTGCAGTTGTTGGAAGTGATACCAAAACACCACGTGCAAAATTTCAGTTAAATCGGAAGAGAAGTGCGCCCTCTATGGGCTCAAGAAGTCAAGACCCAAGATCGGTTTATATGACAGCTTTACCAGATTAAAAACCGATTTGAATCATACTTAACACAGTTGTTAAAAGTGATATTAAAACACTACGTGCAAAATTTCAGTCAAATCGGACGAGAATTGCGCGCTCTATTAGCTCAAGAAGTCAAGACCCAAGATCGGTTTATATGGCAGCTATATCAAAACATGGCCCGATTTAAACCATACTTAGCTCACTTGTTGGAAGTGATACCAAAACACCAAGTGCAAAATTTCAGTAAAATCGGAAGAGAAGTGCGCCCTCTATAGGCTCAAGAAGTCATGACCCAAGATCGGTTTATATGGCAGCTATATCAAAACATGAACCGATTTGGCCCATTTACAATCCAAACCGACCTACACTAATAAAAAGTATTTGTGCAAAATTTCAAGAGGCTAGCTTTACTTCTTTGAAAGTTTGCGTGCTTTTGACAGACAGACGGACGGACATGGCTAGATTCACTTAAAATGACATGACGATCAAGAATATATATACTTTTTGGGGTCTGAGACGCATATTTCAAGGTGTTACAAACAGAGAGATGAAATTTGTATACCCCCCATCCTATGGTGGAGGGTATAAAATTAGTATGCGCTAGTTTTCCCCACCTAATGCTGGCAACATTTGTGAGGTACTATGCCATGTAAAACTTCTCTCTAAAGAGGTGTTGCACTGCGGCACGCCGTTCGGACTCGGCTATAAAAAGGAGGCCCCTTATCATTGAGCTTAGACTTGAATCGGATTTCCTCATTGAGAGGTGAAAAGTTTGCCCCTGTTCCTTAGTGGAATGTCTATGGCCAAAATTTGCAATTTTGCATGCTTTGGTATATGCTGCCTATAATGCTTAATGGTGGTCTGGTGGACGGCGCTTCAAAATTCAACCTACTGCTCAATACTTAACGGGATCCAAAGGATGGCTTGTTTGTGCATCACAGCCGTCTGGTTCCAAACCGGATGAACAAGTGGGCTTTGGGGTGTACTCTAAAAATCTAGATCTGATCATAACCACTGCAGTGTGTATCAAGCGGAGAACCTTGCAATTAAGGAAGTTGTGGAATGGCTAAGATATAATGTCATGACGATAATTGGCATAAATTTCTTCTCAGACAGCCAGGTAGCCATTAACTCCCTGGCGAACGTATTTCTGAACACAAAAACCGCCCTCGACAGTCGAATATCTCTCAAGGAGATGGCTGAACAGTTCAAAATTCACCTGTTCTGGGTGACGGGCCACAGAGATATCCAAAGGATTTATAAAGCGGACGAGCTTGCGAGACTAGGAACATTCCAGCGTAACTTGAATCTGTGGGTATGCCTCTAGCGACATGTAAGCTAAGTTTTCAGTACCAGGTCCGAAGGACAGAGAATAATAAATGGTCACAAAGAGGGGGCTGTGAGCATTCCAAAACAATGTGGCATAATCTAGATTTGAAGAGGTCTACCGCTTTGCTGTCATTGGCTAGAACCGACGTCTCATTCATGATAATGACTTTTGCAGAAGCTATGAGGACATCGAAAAAGATGAGACTTTAGAACACCTTCTGTGTGTGTGTTCAGCATTAGCAGCCAGAAGAAGTTCCACTTTAGGTTCTCATTTCTTTAAGAACCTCTAGCGACATGTAATCTAAGTTTTCAGTACCAAGCCCGAAGGACAACGAATGAGAGATGGTCACAAAGAGGGTGCTGTGAGCATTCCAAAACTATGTGGCATAATTTAGACTTGAAGAGGTCTACCGCTTTGCTGTCATTGGCTAGAACATACGTCTCATTCATGACAATGTCTTTTGCAGAAGCTTTGAGGACATCGAAGAAGATGAGACTTTAGAACACCTTCTGTGTGTGTGTGTCCAGCACTAGCAGTCAAAAGAAGTTCCACTTTAGGTTCTCATTTCTTTGAGAACCTATCTGATTTAGCGGATGTGAACATTCGCAAGTTATTGGGCTTTCTGAAGCAATCTGAATGGTAGAAACTAGAAGGCATATTCCTTCTTCTGTTGGTGTGATATCATAATGGACGAAAACGTCTAAGTGAGTCTGATGGATGCCACTTAAACCTAACCTACCTAACCTTACGCTACCGGATGTTCCCAAATAAATGATGATAGCCTTCTGTACATCAGGAAAAGAGCCGTTTCCTTAATATCACCAAAGAAAAATAAATAAACCCTTCTTCAGCTAAACTCCATTTGTATCACCAATGTATAAAAAAATTCCTCAGCCATTTTATGGAAATCTCCATAACAAATGATGTGTGTGAACTTGTGTTTTTACTTCTGGATCGCAATAAAAAAATGTTGTTTGACCCTTCTTCTCATGGGCCTAGCTAAGATTTCATTAGCCTTTACACTATCTATATCAAAGACCATAAATAACAAGGATCAAGC
Source organism: Stomoxys calcitrans (assembly GCF_963082655.1). NCBI lineage: Eukaryota > Metazoa > Arthropoda > Insecta > Diptera > Muscidae > Stomoxys > Stomoxys calcitrans. Next base: position 203,149,495 of record NC_081553.1, read on the forward strand.
TTTCAACTCTATTCTTTCAAAATGGAGGAAAAGCCTTAAATATTGTTGTCTACCTTTAAATATTTTACTTAAGATTATCCTTTTCTTTGCCAAAAATTTCACATTGATTCACTGTATCCATAAATCGAGATCATCTTTGGATACATCGAGCTACGCTATAGGCAAATAAATAACAGCTTTTTCCCGCACATTAGTATAGAGGGCACATTCCTACAACCATACACATGTGTGACACTATGCGAATGAGCGTCTAACCTTTAGCCACAAAATGGATAAATAGCCAACAAAAGGTTTCTAGCAATAGCACTAACAATGGCAACGTTAATGGCAACCACATCGATGGCAAGCATGCATGGCCAACAGCAACAATGGTGGAGAGCTGCGGTGACAGGCTTTGAAGCGACAGGATGTAGAGGACAATGCAAGAGTATGTACATTTGAATGTGTCCAAAAATACGCCATAGAAGTCCTCAAAGGTAAGTCAACATATTTAACGTGCTTGGTGTTGGCGTTCATGAGAGAATCCGTCGTACAAAATTTCAGGCAAATCGGATAATAATTGCGACCTCTACAGGCTCAAGAAGTCAAGATCCCTGATCGGCTTATATGACAGCTATATCAGGTTATGAACCGATTTGAACCATACTTGGCACAGTTATTGGATATCATAACAAAAAACGTCGTGCCAAAATTCATTCAAATCGGATAAGAATTGCGCCCTCTAGAGGCTCAAGAAGTCAAGATCCCTGATCTGCTTATATGACAGCTATATCAGGTTATGAACCGATTTGAACCATACTTGGCACAGTTGTTGGATATCATGACAAAACAAGTCGTGCGAAATTTCATTCCAATCGGATAAGAATTGCGCACTGTAGAGGCTCAAGAAGTCAAGACGCAAGATCGGTTTATATGGCAGCTATATAAGGTTATGGACCGATATGGCCCATTTACAATACCAATCGAACTACTACTAATATGAAGTATTTGTGCAAAATTTCCAGCGGCTAGCTTTACTCCTTCGGAAGTTAGCGTGCTTTCGACAGACAGACGGACGGACGGACAGATGGACGGACGGACAGACGGACGGACTATGGTGGAGGGTATAAAAAGTAAGAGCGTGCTAAGACCGTCCGGGCCGAATCTTATATACCCTCCACCATGGATCGCATATGTCGAGTTCTATGGGCGGTATCTCTTTTTAGGCAAACAAAGAATATTGAGTAAGAACTGTTATGCTATTGGAGCTTTTTCAAGTTATAATCCGATTCAGACCATAAATGAATGCTGAACATTGTAGAAGTCATTGTGTAATATTTCAGTTCATTCTGATAAGAATTGCGCCTTGTAGGGGCTCAAGAATCAAAATCGGGAGACAGGTTTATATGGGAGCTGTGCTAAGCTTTTGATCGTTTCCGGCCATATTAGACACGTATATTGAAGGTCATGAGAGAAGCCGTTGTACAAAATTTCTGCCAAATTGGATGAGAATTGCGCCCTCTAGAGGCTCAAGAAGTCAAGACCAAGATCGGTTCATATGGCAGCTTTATCAAAACATGGACCGATTTAAACCATACTAAGTGCAGTTGTTGGAAGTGATACCAAAACACCACGTGCAAAATTTCAGTTAAATCGGAAGAGAAGTGCGCCCTCTATGGGCTCAAGAAGTCAAGACCCAAGATCGGTTTATATGACAGCTTTACCAGATTAAAAACCGATTTGAATCATACTTAACACAGTTGTTAAAAGTGATATTAAAACACTACGTGCAAAATTTCAGTCAAATCGGACGAGAATTGCGCGCTCTATTAGCTCAAGAAGTCAAGACCCAAGATCGGTTTATATGGCAGCTATATCAAAACATGGCCCGATTTAAACCATACTTAGCTCACTTGTTGGAAGTGATACCAAAACACCAAGTGCAAAATTTCAGTAAAATCGGAAGAGAAGTGCGCCCTCTATAGGCTCAAGAAGTCATGACCCAAGATCGGTTTATATGGCAGCTATATCAAAACATGAACCGATTTGGCCCATTTACAATCCAAACCGACCTACACTAATAAAAAGTATTTGTGCAAAATTTCAAGAGGCTAGCTTTACTTCTTTGAAAGTTTGCGTGCTTTTGACAGACAGACGGACGGACATGGCTAGATTCACTTAAAATGACATGACGATCAAGAATATATATACTTTTTGGGGTCTGAGACGCATATTTCAAGGTGTTACAAACAGAGAGATGAAATTTGTATACCCCCCATCCTATGGTGGAGGGTATAAAATTAGTATGCGCTAGTTTTCCCCACCTAATGCTGGCAACATTTGTGAGGTACTA